>NC_079158.1:30034135-30335229 GCF_947563725.1 Argiope bruennichi | reverse complement strand
CGGATCGATACCATAGAATTCCTATGGGTCTCGGGAAATGTCGATGATGCCAACTTCCGGTCAGACTGGAAGTTGTTATGTCTCGGTTTCTATGCAACGTTGAGACGAGTGTGACCCGTCTAAACACTCGTCTTGATGAATAGAGTCGAAAGACATTTTTACCGAAACTCTGGTCTTGATAGAGTCCGAAAGCTTGTTTCGAAATTTACAAATTCAAGTTACATTGCATTTGCTCATATCGTTGGATAGTACTCGCCAAAATGCACGTAACTAAACGAATTTCACGTTGCTACTTCGAGTGATTCGCGAGTTACGGGTTCTCAAAGTTGTAAAAATTTGAATTTTCAAGCGTTGTTTTCGACCTCGCTTTTGCAAAAACTCTCTTTACGACTGGCATCGATACACTCTACTCGATATTGCTACTATTAAATGATACCACATTTACGTCGCTTAAGTTATTAGGAGCCGAGAAACGGAAACGAGAATGGAAAAAGAACATGATTTTGTTTTGGTTAGGGGGGGGTTGCAGCTCGTAATCGCGTAGGAATGAATAAATAATAAATGTTGCATCCTAAGCTTTTTTCCGATGAAGCCTTGCAAAGAAAAAAAGAAAAGGACCTGAAGAGCAAACAGAGGCCGGAACAATAATCATAATAATGAAACAGTAAACTTTAATTAACGCGTCTGTTAGAATCAATTTTGCAAACTAAATCCTTTTCCATAAAATAAACAAAATTAAAGTTAATTTACTTGTAAACGTACTGTCTTCTCAACGATATTTTTCATCTTAATAGAAACTTTTTTGAAAAGGTAATTAATTTTTGTACTTTCCTTATGCTTAAAGTACTAAAAAATTTAAAAAAAAGGACAGTAAATTATCAAAAATTTTATATTTATATATCATAACGCTGTTCCTTTCCATTGTTAGCCCTTCTCTTACAAAAAAAAAATGTTAATATGTCATGCTTAAGTAATCAGAAAAAAACAAACAAACATATTTTTATTGCTCATATTTTAAGAAGCTTAAAAATGATGTAAAATAAATTAAATTTATGAATGTGTGTTTTTTAAAATTTATAGCACATATATTTTTAAAACATTCATCGTTGGTTATCAGCTAATTTGCAGCGAACGCTACTTGTTTCTGATTTCAATTTCATATCTAACGTAGTCCACTTTCATCTAAATCGAATTTCCGTCATATATCTAATCTAACTTGGCATTCATGCTCCTCGCAGCAAAGCATTTTTCAGCATCTAATTTTGATAGATATTAGCCATTTGCGGTGGAAATAAATTCACAGGTGCGGGTGCCGCCGAAACTCGTTTGGTAATTCATTGTAACTCGCAGAGCCATAAAAAAATATTCGGTACCGTAAAGAAATCGGGAAAAGATTGAATCTTCTAAATGATTTAATTTTCCACCTAAGACCGTTTTCCTGTTAACTGTATTCCAGCGTACAGTCTCAATTTATGGGTTCGTGAACATCATTTTTACTTCGATAACAATTGCCCGCTGCCGTGTGTAACAACGATGTTGGCTATTCTGCGACAAAAGCATCTCGACGTGCTTGGTGTGTCATCCTACTATAAGCTATTAACGCATTGCATGTCACGTCATTCAAATATGCGCGGCGGTAGCATTTCACAAAAGGGTAGAAATTCTCACTTGTACAACGAGCATGTACTACCTTCGTCTTCATAGCCACATCACATTATATTGAGTGACACTATAATCCATTTTATTTGGGTGCCTGTTATTGAGGTCTGTATGTCAATACCTTTTAAGTGTTATTTTCTCAGATGCAAAATAATAAAATACCCCAATCGCGCTATACCATTTACATGTGAGCGATATCAAAATTTTTATACATATCTAAAATAATACGCATGTTGCAGAGAAATCGCTATTTTTACTTATTGTCAAATGCAATAGTCAAATATAAGCAAATCGCTATATGAATTTTCAGACTGTTTCGTTAAGCTTTTTTTTAACAGTAGCAGTTGATTCAAATTAATGTTAATTAATGGAGTTATAAAATATAATTAGAAATGTTCTGATAAAATTTATCCATGTCACCAAAAACTTCCTTAAGTCAGATCAAAGATGTAAAAGAAATCAAGAAATAAGCTCAAATAAAAAGTTTATTCGAATCGGAATAGGCTTAGCTACCTTCCAATGGGAAATGCTATGGCCTGTAAATGAAAGCTGACATCCAAATTTTTCAAAACTATCATCTTAAAACTTGAACCCCCCCCCTTTTTTTTTTACTGATATCAACTTTATTTTTGTACAGCTTTTTTTTCTTTGTTTTTAAAATTTAATTTAATATGCAATCTGTTACAATGCTTTTAATATTATAACGAAATTCAAACTCATTCGTCAAACCAATGAATCACATTCTTTTGTCTATGTTAAAATTAAGACTAAAAAAAAAGCTCCTTTAATTGGACATTAATTCTGAAATGAGATTTTAATTTTAATTTTTATTTCATAACATGCATACTTTTTACTTTACACACAAAGTAATTTGGTGAAAAGTAAAAAGTATGTATGTTACTTTGATTACATTAAATTGATATTTTTCAATCGTATCAAATTACTAGCTGAAATTTTTAAAAATGCGTTCCATATTAAATGCTTAACAATTTAAAAAGTCAATAAACTAGGTGAAAAAATTGTCGCCAAATGCGGCAAGTAAGCTAAAATTTGATAAAATTAAAACAGTTTAATTAAATTATACATAACATATCTCTTACTAAATGAGAAATTTTACAGGCCCCCGGGAAAATATTATTTTATTTGACCGTCACATGCAATATGTTAAAAAGGAGTTAGGATTAATTTAATAGGGTAATAACTGCTGTGTTTTTTCCGCAAATAACCCATTTTAGTATGTTTAAATCTTATAGAGTCAACAAAAATTTCGATGTTCGTCTAATCTATCCACATGCTACCCGTTATCTTTCGAGATTATATAATTTTAATGTTTGATTTCTTATGCCAATTATAAAGACAATTATTAGCAAATTTTTTTTTATTTTAGTTTTCTACAATGGAAGAAAATTACATAATTAAATATTTAACAAAACAGTGGTTTTCATTAAAAAAAGAAAATCTATTATTAGAAAGTATGCGAAACTATTTGTTTAAAAAATTGTCAAAATTCTAGAGAAATTCGCAGGACAGTTAAATTGATATAATTAGAAAGATAAAGTTTTTGAATTTTTAAAAGATGCAAAAAATTAGTTTTATGTAATAATGTTTTCATAGTCTTAGAGAAAAAACCCCAAAATTTTGACTAGCTTTTAATTAATCAAATCGAAAAAAGAAAAAAACTCCCCGAGGCGGACATTTCTGCCGTCCAAAGTACATCGAATTCAATTTAGAATCTAAAAGGCCTGTAGAGTCCGAACAGATATATATATATATATATATATATATATATATATAATTATTATTAATAGTAGAAAAGATTTCAAATGCTACAATAGCCAATTTCTTTTTTATCTTACTTAAAAACAATTTTATTGATTAAGAAACCTTGGTTGTGAATTTTGAAACAAAATTGCGCATAATGACTGGCGATGTGCAATTAAAAAGATATCGATGCAAGAAAAAACGATTTTTGTGTAAAAACATCAATTCTAGTATCAGTTGTTTTTCTAAATGTTTTTCTTTTTTGATGATAACAGTTTATTTATTTATCAATTGATGGTTCTGAAACTTTCATTTTCTCTAAACTTGTATTCATGTTTAGGAAATATAATGTTCGCAGTGTTATTATCCAAACACTTACAACTAGGGATTGCAATACCGGACCAAAATTTCAATACCGGTATTCGGTATTTTTTAGATCTTAATACCGGGATACCGGTTTTAATACCGGTATTAGAAATTTTAGAAAAAGAAAGAAAACAAGGTGTTTCTTTGTTTTATTTGCCAGTTTTATAAGAGAGTGTAATATCACAACAAATAATATGGAACTTATAAATTATAACAGTATATAAAGAAACACAAAAAAGGAAAGGAACAACTTATTTATTTAAATCACAAAAAAGTGTAAATATCACTATTCAGTCTGGGGTACTATTACAAATTTTTGAAATATGATCTTAAAAAACATAATGCATCAGTTGTACTGTCATTAAAGCTGAAAAGTAATTTTGTGTAAAAATTACCAGCTGTTGAAAACGCTCTTTCTGCATCTACGTCTACGTTCTTCAGATAGTGATTTGTGCTGTTCTTTCATGATTGCAACATGAAATTTATTGTTGCATTAGCTGTTAACAAATTAAAATCTCTCCGACATAATGCCTCTATAGTCAGTTTTATTGGAAGTAGAGCTGATATATTTCTGGATATTAAGACGAATTCACTGTCTGAAAAAATTAATTTGCAGGTTTAAGTCGATTATTGCTTTTTGGATAGGATTTTAAATTTCAAAAACCGTTCCATCATTAGGAATAAACTGTTCCAACGTGTCTTAGAATATTTTATTAACATATATTCTGTTTTATTTTCAGTTACTATATATTTTTTAATATGGAATTTTTTCTAGGGGAACGTTTAAATATCTTAACAATTTTTCGAACTTTATAAATTATAGGAAGCAATTCTTGATGGGTTAATATTTCATCCTCATTAGCAATATCTCCTTCCACAATTACATTGTCATTATCTTCATTGTCAATATCACTCTTACTCTTACTCTTTACAAAGTTGGAATCCGAAGTTTCTATATCCACAGTATTTGGATTCTTCTGTTCTTTATATTTTAGGTATAATACATCTATTACTCCTAATTGAATTCCATGTGCATAGCACAACTGCTGATTTGCACCAATCCACTTTCCAACTTTTTTCATAATTGTTGCTCCATTAGTCGTTATGGATTCAATATTTTCTTTCAGGGATAATCCATGTTTCGCTCATTTAGATTTAAGTAATTAATTAAGCCATTCATTAGCTAATTAATTTCGCCCGTTAGGGAGACATAAAAACAAAAACGTATACTATTTTGCTATGTTGGTGATCCTTGAACATATAGTGGAGACAATTTAAAAAATTTCTAGTCAATACCGAAAAACCGGTATTTGAATTTGTAAATACCGGTATTACGAAATTGTAAAATGGCTCAAAATACCGGTATTCGGTATCCCGGTATACCGGTATTGCAATCCCTACTTACAACCCATTCATTCTTTTGAAAATCAATACAAAGACAATTATGATTTTCATTTCATCTTCAATTTTTTCAGTTTTAAATTACTTTTAGTCAATTCTATAACACAGATATTACCTGTTATAAAATTTTCTAAAAGTAACTAGTACAAATATCATAACTAAAAAAAAAAAAAAAAAATTGGGATTCTTCAGATGTTTTGAGTGCAGAAAAATGATCTTTGTTATGTACTAATTGACTTCTTCTCCAACCTACCGCAGATAGTTTTACATTCCTACCGCAATTTATCACCCATGGGTGATAGTTAAATCCATTAGTTATGAGAGAACATATACTGGCTATATGAGGAAGCATATAAATTCCATGGGCTGCTGAAAAGGATAACAGATCTTATTGCCCAACAGTTTGGAAAGAAGTGAAAGAACTTTCCTGCTTCATCCACCAATATTCAGTTATCAAGCATCAGTTCTGAATATCTTGATAATTTGACATTTCAACTGGGATATAATCTAAGCTACCTTATAGAGGGATAGTTGCATCAATTTTCAAACTTTAGTTCCAAGAAATTTCAAAATCTTAAGTATAGTCTAAATTTTAATAATTATATAAAAGTTGTATTTTTGTTTAATAATTATTAATTATTGTAATGTAAAAAATGTAAATTGTAAAAAACGTAAAACCTATTTTCGAACTTACTTTCCACTATTAATTTAAATTTACTTTTTAATTATTTTTTTTAAATTCAGAATATTACCAATTTTTCAAATTGTAAAATTATAATTGTCTTACTTTATTGTGATAGAAACAGTGGTAATTCCAAGGACATTAGCCTAGATTAATTATTTCAAAATTATTATAAAGGCAGCAATTAATCGAATCAAAATCTTGTCGGAAGTTATCTATCAATATAATAAAGTGTTCTATTTTTTTCACAAGAAAGCTGTGGAAATTTTGAAATAAAATACAGTGAAATCATATATTTTTACCCACATTACATAATACATTAACGATCAATATTATCGTAAATATTTCCGATTGCACTTAAAACATAATTTGAAATACTCGAAATATAATCATTATGAGGCATTTAATGATAATTTAGTAGATAAATGGCATTCATTTTCAAGGACAGCTTTTTATTTTGTTATTTTCGAGACTTTAATGTTAGAAGTGTCAGAGAAGAGATATATTCTATGGGAAAAATATCATCTGTAACCGCAATCTGGTGCATTTGAGGAGTTTTTCGCTTCTGTAATGACTCTATTTCTAGTAGATAAATGATATCGACCTTTGCCTTTGTAGTAGTTCATATAAAAAAACAACTCTTTCTCGCTGAAAATTTACTGCAAAGTGGGCTCTTCAGCTTGTAAGTATATTTAATCCTTTGAGCTCTTAACAAGTAAAAATAAAAAATTTTGTTCAGCCCATGGACGCGTTTATTTTATTCTTTTTTGTTTAAAATGAGTGGCATGTTGGAAAGTATTTAATTCAAAGAAATTTTGATACCGAAATTGTTGTTACTTAACACATTTCATTATTTTACATGATATATTGTTTCCTCTATCTCTTTTGTTTCATATGTTTGGTGAAATGTACCAAAATATACATCTTGCTAATTAAAATAGAACATTCAATTTTTAAAAATTTCTCTTCTCTTCAATATTTTTTATTACCCTAAGAAAACATCTTAAATTGTTTTTAAAAAATTGTTTATACTTTAGAGACTTAAAAAGACAAGAAAAAAATGTATAAAATTAGAATCCTTTATTTTTTAAAAATATACAACTAAATGTCATTAGAAAGATTTCGATCAAAGGATTCTTTAAAAAGTTTGTAATAATGGACGCGTTTATTTTATTCTTTTTTGTTTAAAATGAGTGGCATGTTGGAAAGTATTTAATTCAAAGAAATTTTGATACCGAAATTGTTGTTACTTAACATATTTCATTATTTTACATGATATATTGTTTCCTCTATCTCTTTTGTTTCATATGTTTGGTGAAATGTACCAAAATATACATCTTGCTAATTAAAATAGAACATTCAATTTTTAAAAATTTCTCTTCTCTTCAATATTTTTTATTACCCTAAGAAAACATCTTAAATTGTTTTTAAAAAATTGTTTATACTTTAGAGACTTAAAAAGACAAAAAAAGAAAAAAAATGTATAAAATTAGAATCCTTTATTTTTAAAAAATACACAACTAAATGTCATTTGAAAGATTTCGATCAAAGGATTCTTTAAAAAGTTTGTAATAATGCAAGTCAGTCAATTGCTATCTTTTTATACTTTGTTGTTTACAAAGTAAAATAATAACAATAATAATAATTAAACATAAATAAAATAAAATAAAAAATGCCCTTGAGAAATCGAAAGTTAAAAAATTGCTAACATTTATTTTACAGATCAAAAGTATAGTAATTTTGCATATATTTCTCTTTGCATATGTAATTCAGATAAAACTAAATCGAATTTTTATAGCTTGCAATTTTTAATGCGGATATTCTTTCAGAAGTGTAAGTATATGAATTTTTAAACTAGTTGTTTTCTCGAAATAAATAAACATAAAAATAATAAAGTTCTTATCAATATCATTTGTCACCTCTTCGGATCGCTAGAAATAAAAACCTTTTGATATTCAAAATCTGTAGAATCAAATGTTCGTCATATGCACTTCAAGACAAATTTGAAAATTTAATAACCTGAATTTCCTTTCAGCACTATGAAGGTCCTAGTTATTCTGTTTCTCGCCGGCTTTGCCTTGGCAGCGGCCAACCCCATCTTTGAACTCGCCGAAGGTGAGTGAATGGAAAAAAAAATATTTCATGTTAAAAAGAAATTTGAATTAAATTATTTTTATGTTAACAACAATTGAAGTTGACAGATAGATTGTAATAGCCACAAGTTAACTTAAATTTAAATTGGGATTTTTTGGTAAATAGAACTTTGAAAGACACAATGCCCAACATAAAAGTATATCGAAAAGTTATAATTTATAGTAAAAGAGCCACTGATAATTAGTTATAAATTATTAGACACAGTAATTTTATAGGTTATTTTAAAATCCTTCTTCTACCTAGAAGAAGACCACACACTATCGACAGATTCTTTTCCAGAAGTCATGCTGGCAACCAGTTGAATTGTCCGCTTATCATCGTCTTGGCAACCTAGACTAAAGAAATACATTCATTACACACAGAAAAAATTGTAATCGTTAAAAAAATTCCAGCTCGAGATTTTCACGATTCTTCATATTTCAGACTTCGTCGAATCCGAAAAACGTATTTTTGGAATTTTATTATTCTGTATATTTGTTTGTGAATACTATAATTCAAAGCCAATTTGAGTTAGATAGATGAAATTCAGTATATTGTGTCTACTTAAAAATTGTCGATTTCTATCAAATTTTGAACGAAATTCATTTAGATACAATCTGTCTGTCAAAATACTAATGAATGCGAGAATTAAGGACATAAAGAGCTAGACAGATGAAATTTGGAAAACAAATTTAGCATCGAAATGCATATCTGTATGACATTTGGAACCAAACAGCCAAGGAATTGACTTTTTGTTGGTTTGTACTACTTCAAAACTGCAACAACTTCAGTAAATAAAAAAAATTAATTCACAGTTTTAGCATCTATAACGTAAAACCGTATCAAACTTTGAACCAAATCTGTCAAAAAGTGTCTGTCTGTAGGTCTATATTTTCTCCCTTATGTAAACACAATAATTTAAAAATGCAGTAACTTAAATGCCCAAAATTTCATAAGTAAACTTTGTAATTCCATATTAAATTACGACTTCAATCGGTTGGAGGAAAAAGGCCGCCACAATACTTATCAATTTGTTTTCGTGTATTAGTCTCATGTCAGTGATTAATCGCCAAAGATCACAAGGTAAAAACATGATATTCAACCCCCAAAAGATCGATTATTTGCAACTATTGCTCGATATTGATATGCACTTAATACACAAGTACGGGTTTCTTTACAATACTATGAACAAGCGGAAGGGACATTAACTGTTGAGACAGCATGGGCCGTAAGCTTATAATCGCCTTCCCCCCAAAAAGTTTCTAAATTAATAAAACATATATGATTTAACATAATTATAAGCATAAAAATAGTTAGGAGTGAGATAATAATGAAATTTAATTCATGAATCTCATTAATTTTTTTAAGTGAGAGGGGAGAGTGAGAAAGCATACTTTTAGCAAGTTGGCTGTCCACAATTCACATATCTCATCTAATCAAGGGTCTTTTAGCATTTGGTTGAAGTGTTCGACAAATTCCTCAGGAAAAATAGATAGTTTTGTGATCTTCCACTAGCTTCATATTCAATGAGACTTACTTGATGCCCGATATTTGTTCAGAAATTTTCCTTATTTTTTTTAATGAGTGAAACATGTTTCCTGAATATTTGTTGCAGCACCCTTTGTTGAGTTATAGGAGAGGAAATCTAAGCCTCAAGTATTTTTCTTTTAGTTTTCTTGAAGAGTGCTATAAAAGCCTTTTCTTTATTTACTGAAGATTGAATTTTCGAGACTATTGAGTACTCCTTAAAAGAGGCAACATATTGTCTGCATCGATTTGCATATTTAAGTACAAAATTTCCATTTTTTCAATTGAAACACTCTGAGATCTTATGGTTTCTCATACGCGTTTTATTTGTAACTTGAAGCTATCTAGGGTAGCAAATTTTTGGCGAGAAAAACTTTGGCCTATGAACATCCTTACGTATTTTTCAATTATGATATATTTAATCGTTCCGAGATTGCAGATGGTAGCGATATTCTCTGTTTTTAAAATGTGTAAGAATATGAGTTGTGGCCTTTTCTTCTTGAGTTGTCTCAACTGACAGACAGATGCTATACGGAAGCCTTTTTTTTCGAAATTTCTTCTTTGATTTATTCCTTTGAAAGATCAACGGATAACTCTTCGATTACAATCTTCACTGGTTTTTCATCCTTGGATGGTACAATATAGAATTTGAAATTTCGTTCGTCCATATATTGTTTAACTTCCGGTGGTTATCTTAATTACATGGTAGATATTTATAAATTCTTCCGATGGTTGTGCGTTGCATGGAATATTGTGGACTGTTGTGAAGTTAATTTTCTTCTAACCAATTGCAATACTCAGAGGTCAAGTATCTTCAAGTCAACCTTTCCGATCACTGTATTGCAAATCAGCAAGCTTTCTCATTATAATCTGGATGATGGAGAATTTTTAATGACCATTCGATATTTAGTGCTATTATTGGGTTCAAAGAGGATCATTGGACTATGACAGCTACTGGTTATCTCATTCTATTTTGATTTTCTTCGTCTAAACTGCCGCTTGATTTTCTAGGCGTGATAATATAAGTATATATTACAGTTTCCCTGGTGTAAAATTTTAAGGATGATTTAATCATTCTCAAAGTGATCAATTAGTTAGTTAATTTTAGTAGAAGGTAGACTGATGTTACGATGAGATAGAAGGTTAAATAAGCACTCAAGAATCCCTGATAATTGGTCTTTCTAAGCAGTTTTTGCTTTATTTTTTTCACTTCATCTCTTCTTCTTTACGCATATTTCCATCCATATATTCAAATGAATGATCCATATATTCGAAGCGTTGAAAGGGTAGAGTCTTTCTACTAAGAGCACACTCGATATGATCCGGCGATTTAAGCACGTCCATCTTGGTTAAAGGGGTGTAAATCGTTATACTATTCGAGTAATTGGAGCTCCCCAAAAATTGCTAAAATTCTGAGCAACAGTCTTTTAGGGCAAAAGTTTTCAGAGCAAAAACTACACTTCGGAGCACGAACACTCATGTGTATGAAAATAAGATTTTTACTGCTCATGGCATTCACGGTTTTGCCCAAGTTCTACAGTTTTATGCGGGAAGAAGGAAATAGAACTTTTTATTAGAGCTTACAAGAAAATTTCAGGAAAAATCTCCATGATCTTTTTTTGCTCATTTAATTTATTGTGCACTATCTAAAATTTCGTAATTTGCCGATTTAAATAGGAAATCTCTTAAAGAATTTTCATCGCAAATGATAATAAACTTTCATAAAGACACGAATTTAAAAAAATAAAGATGTGAGAATTCGTCTGTTTAATGCCAGTTTGAAATTCAGTGTGATCCATGATTCTATCAGTTAAAAACTATTACTTCTGGTTACTTTTTATTATGACAATTTACATAAAATTGTAAATGTTTAGAACTGGAAAGTAAAATAACTCTCATAATAATTTCGCTTTTGTGCAATTTTTGGAAATTTATAAAAGAAAAATCCCTCCATACCATGCTTTTCAATTTGAAATCTAAATATTTCTATATGACTAGAAGAGATGTACCCATTTAGACGGTTTGTCATCCTGTTAACAATATTTCAGATCTGATTGTCACAGATAATATAAATTTGGAATAAAAAAATCTCATGCACAAGGTAAAGTGTTTAAGAAATAAAAAATACTTTAGATGTAAATATAGAATAAGATTAGAAGTTTTGTTTCTTTGAAATAGCACTTTTCTATTCATAGCGTTCACGGACATTTGAATCTAAACTAGGCATTGCAATATCGGACCAAAAGTTCAATACCGGTATTCGGTATTTTTTAGATCTTAATACCGGGATACCGGTTTTAATACCGGTATTAGAAAAAAGAAAGAAAACACAGGTGTTTCTTTGTTTTATTTGCCAGTTTTATTAGAGAGTGTAAACATCACAAAAAAATGATTTGTAACTTATAAATTATAAGAGTATATAAAGAATCACAAAAAAGTAAAGGAACATTTTATTTATTTAAATCACAAAAAAATGTAAATATCACTATTCAGTCTGTGTTCACATTTCAGA
This sequence comes from Argiope bruennichi, assembly GCF_947563725.1. Classification (NCBI taxonomy): domain Eukaryota; kingdom Metazoa; phylum Arthropoda; class Arachnida; order Araneae; family Araneidae; genus Argiope; species Argiope bruennichi. The sequence goes on along the minus strand of NC_079158.1, from coordinate 30,323,188 downwards.
AATTTGTAATAGTATCTTAAAAAACTTAATGCATTAATTGTACATTAAGATCTGGAACGTAATTTTGTGCAAAAATGGCCGGCTGTCGAAAACGCTCTTTCTTCATCTACGCTAGTAGGTGGTACTGTTAGCAATGTGCAATATACTTTTTTAAGTATTTACCTCTTAATCCCTCATCTTCAAACAAATCGATTTCTCGTCGGATGGTTTTGAATATAGCTGATTTCTGTATTTTGGTTTGTTGAAATTTTTTTACATATCCTTGATTCTAATTTTTGTTCAAGAGACAATTCGTTTTCACTATTGACATTAGTGTCATCATAATCTTCGATAACTGTACCGAATTCTTCTGAATGTGGATAAAAAAAGTTAAGAAAATTTACTATAAACTTGATGATATTTAAATTGGTTAGTCTCTTTTCTTTTTCATTTTCATTTTTAAAATAATTATAATTATGTAAATACCGTGCGACTTTTTATATTACTATTTATCTGTAATGTTTACATCTCTTAAAAGTCTTCATCGAGTCTTCATTGTTAATTGTAAACATCTCCTCCTTTCATCTTTCCTCTCTCCCCTATTTTGTCAAATTAAACCCATCCATCCTAACGCATGCTCAAAAGTGCGGAGGGTTTTACAATCCATTGTCAAATAATATTTTATCACTTTTCTTGATTGTACGATGCAACTTTGTACTCACAATCTAATTGATTTGGCCCTTTGGGAAGAAATAAAAACAAAAGCGTATACTATTTTGCTATGTTGGCGATCCCTGAACATATAGTGGAGACAATTTTAAAAATTTCTAGTAAATACCGAAAAACCGGTATTTAAACTTGTGAATACCGGTATTACAAAAATGTACAAATGGCTCTAAATACCGGTATTCGGTATCCCGGTATACCGGTATTGCAATCCCTAATCTAAACTAATCATTAATATTAGATGTAAACAGAGAATTGAACAGCTGATCGGACTGAACAGGAAATGATAGAAATTCCCGAAAGAAAATATTAGCTTCTGCTTTCAGTTTGACTAATGAAGGGGGAATATATTTAATCAGAAAGATTATTATTTTTTCATGATTAAGTTTATTCACACTGATAAATCAGTCTTTGTAAACATAAAAAATATGTAGCTGAATTGCTTGACGCCAGAGCAGAAATTGAGATTTATGCATTTGGTAATGGTTTAGATAGAGGGCTGAGACATTTTCCGACTATACCCATTGTTACAACTGGCGATGAACAATTATATAAGTAGATTACCGCTGAAACCCGTATACGAATAGAATACTATAAAAAGTCAACTTCTTATATTATTTTATATTTTCTTTCTGTGAAGATCACTTTATTTTATTATTTTATGAATGCATTATTAAGCATCATTTCTGACCTTGTATAATTTTGTCTTTTTATTTCAAGTTGGTGGTTTTGGAGATTTTGTGGATGACATTGATTTCGCTACTGACGAGTAAGTTACTGTTTTAATACTATACTCACCACTAATTTGAACTCAGTTTGATAGAAATTAAGAAAGTTAGAATTAACTTCAATATGAGTTAATGACGTCAAACGTATTTGTGCTTCTTTTGCTGCAATAAGAAAACCTGCCGGAAATGGATTGACCCTTATTTCGAATGCAGTACCTTAATGTACCAAATATCAATAATTTTACTAAAAACTAGATTTTGTTGAAATAAATCAGTTATTTCTAAATAAGATTCCTTTTTAGGATAATTTAGTTATTTATAAATGTAATCTCAGTGTCATTTTTAATATTGTCAACAGGAATTAACATAAATTATGAAATTCATTAGTATTTTGTGGTTTTGTTGTTATTGTTGTTTCTAATGGCACTTGCCATGGAAAAGCTCAGTGACTAAATCAGCGATTTAAGCCGAGAGGTACGTCTCTTGTTTTAGTAGTGCCAACTAGGGCCAAGAGTACGTCTTAGCTACTCACACATCACATTCGCTTGCACAGCCCCTTTTTGCAGGGGGGGAGGGGGGATATTCACACATCTCACAGATAGAACAGATGAAGAACGACCATGCCGGAACCGGGACTCGAACCCAGATCACAGGGAAGATGCGCTACCCCTATGTCAGGACGTCGGTATTTTGTGGTTCTAAATGTTGTATGTCCTAAAATATACGATGTCAATAATTAAAATTCCCCTTTACAGAGTGTCTTTGCAATAACCATTAGTAAGAAAGGTACGAAACTTTATGAATAATTTTATAAAGGATTGAATAAAATTTGGGATAGAAAAAAAATACTCCCAATGAAGAATCAGGAGGTTTATTGCCACGAAAACAAATAAAACGCAAACAAACTGATGGAGTGGTTATAAATCAAGCGAAATTTCATCGGAAATTTATTGTCGATTGTTGTAATATTCTGAAAGATTGAAATTCTGTCCTTTTCTTGAACTTCTATTTCCCCTACTTCATAAAAAATGTTTTTTCCCCTCCAAGACGAGATGACAGCTTTTCTGTTTTTCCAAATTTCATTATCTATTTTAAAATCTTTTAGCTCTAATTGAAGTAGTTTCTTTGCTCCTTTTTCCCCCGAACAATTTCATGCGGAATTGTTCTGATAGTTTGAATAGCGAATATACTGAAAACGAGTTCTCTACGAATATTTTTTTATAAACACTACTTCAGCATGGTGGGGGAGAAATTTACGAATTACAGATTTTCATGTTCTCTGGTGGTCAAATCTGGAACAATTTCTTAATTTTTCAACTATTATTCTTACTTTTATTATTAAGACAGCAAAAAAGTTTCACAATATTCAGATGAATGTAGTTGTAGACAGTTCTGAATAGCAGAACTTTAATTATGGATATCTTGTACAATGGATCTGATGGATAAAATTGTAATCTCATCAACTCAGCGTCAGCTTATACATAATATTTCTTTATATTCATTTTATTTATTTCTAAGTAAGACACTTATTGATCTATAGTGTAACATGATGTGCTAAGAATTGTTGAATAAAGATGTAACACTATCAGAGTTATTCTTTATATGAAATTCCTCTGTAACTCATTGGTCTAATGATATGATTAGTATATTTGATAAAGCTAACAGACTATTAATTAAATTAATTTTAACTAATTTTGTTTACATTTCTGTTAGTTGAATACTGTTTGTCCATATCTTACATAATCTTCTAGGTCAACAAATAAACTATACTCAAAACGATAAAATAAAAAAAAAAGTGAAAGTAAAAATGTATTGATGGTAAATTAATTTTTTTTATTATCACGGGTATTTGTTAATAAATAATTATATAATGAATAAAGTATAATTGTTTTAAACTTTATAACTTTTATTATAATTAGAAATATAAATTGTATACTGTTAATACAAAATGATTAATTAATAAAATAATAATTACCATGTTTCTGTAGTGTTTGAGTTGTGATTCCTATAATTTCCAAACAAAACAAAATACATCTATGATAAGACGAGTGACATGTTGCAGGGAGAGTGAAAATCTCATTCGAATTCTGTGTGTTTGATATGTGCAAAGAATGAAGAGCGATGACTGTGGTAGGAGTTCATAACTTATCCAATATCATTCTTCGCATAATATCTAATCACTAGAGTCTTGGAGGATACTTTGAAAGAGTTTGTATGTTGGTGAGACATAGATAGCACAGGAATAAAAATACAACAATAAAATATTTAATAGAACAATTAGATTAAAACTAAAAATTACCTTAAGAATAGCATATAACCCCGCTCACAGGCATGATGTATAATAGTTATGTACAACGGCCATCCAGCCACCACTGAATTGTGCAGTATCGACAGAATTGAAGTGACCGATTGATGTCTTAATCACCACTCTTCTATGAACAACCAATTCCTCAGACTGAACAACCTCTTTGGAAAGGTTTGACTCCTTCTTCTCCAGCAACATATTGTGTCGAAAAATAATGTTCCAGTCGACATCATCTTCTATTTGCTGCTTTCTTGTTCATGGTGGTTGGCCTCGAGCCATAAACGCCAGACGAAACCCGATCTTCATATCTCCACCAACACTCGGCGTTCCAGTAAACTGACACCCAGACAACATGATACATTACAAAAAGCGAAAGGGCGCAGAAGTGGAACATCCCCTTTCAATATTACAGTGCTTCTTTGCCATAGGCTACTAGATGACATAATCTTATTGACAATTCCTTGTTAGTATTGGACTTTTTCAGGGTGCACAATTTCATTGACTTTATATAGCTCTGCTGTTCTTGGGGATGTGCAACAACTCAACAACAGAGGGCATCGTCAAAAGGGAGGAATAAACATGCAGGCAAATACAGTTAATCGAACTCAGTCAAGGATGATGCCTTAGGGGAAGGTGGTAGGGTAATTTTCAATTTTTCGTTGCCCCATTATAATTGAAAATAATTATTATCTCGTCATAGTGAACAACTTTGGTATGTATGTTTTTTGATAACTGTAAATGCTACGAATATAAGGGCTGGAAAATTATTCTCAATTCATAATTTCGGATGCCTTTCAATCCAAATCTTTGATATCTTTCTAGAAGCTTTCATTAGTCGCAAGATAAGAAAGAACATCTCAAAAAGTTTCAGAAATAGAGAAGTTTCGTGATGCGCATAAGGGTAGTCAAGTGAGGAGGATTGGCGTGATTTGTGGCTTCATCTTTCAGTCATATTTTATTTATTGTCGAATGTTGTTTTCATGTGAAGGATCTTCATGGAGCACGCGACAATATTCACAATGAACGTGTGTCTCGGCTTCGAATCTTATATGCCAAAGGTCACACTGAACTTCCATATTGTTCCATCCCTTCATGACCGAGCGAAGATGAACCAAGATACGCCATTCGCACCGAATTGCCAACCCACGCATCACAAGATTTCTATCCTTTTCCTAAACTGTTTCAGATGTACTTCAATGCACTTAAAGCATTATAGATGTATTTGTTTTGTTAGGGAACTGAAAGAATCAGAAATTCCACCATGATTTTAAAAGTACACTGTATTTTTATTGGCTTTATATGAGTGAGAGTATGCTGATGCTTCAGTTTTCAGTTCAACGCTTCTTTCTCTTATTTCTTTTAATGATCTGCATTATGCATTGTCATTGCTGTGTTCAAAGATGATGTACTCTTTCATTTATAGTTCTCTTATAGAATGTAAATGAAAATTCTGAAATAATTGCTCATTATTTAACTATTCAAATAAAATGTTTTAAATTTTGTAATCGTAAAATTTTGTTTTGTGGGGAAAAACAATTATAAAAAAATAAGAATTATTTGATTCCAGACAATAGTTTCCATTATCTGGAATCAAATTTTTAGTTTTATCAATTTATTCTAAGAAAGGTTTTATTCAATTATCTTTCACCACTGTCACTTTCTTATAAAGTGCAAAACTAAATATCTGCAAAGGCTCATGACATTCTATTTGATTATGAAAACGAAAATTTCTTTTTGTTTTCAATCAGCAAACCCACCTTAGAGGAAGTCAAGGAGAAGCTGAGACAAAAATTCAAAGACTTCTTACATAAAGTCCGAGAAGCCTTCAAGGGTGGCGAAGAAATCAAGGACGAGATCCTTAAGAAGGTATTTATCACTGCAGTTTTAAAAACTAATAAGCGTAACATTTTGTGTGGAATCCGCAGTTACAATGAAACATTATCATAACAACAGTTAAATGAATATATCATTTCTTACGGATTCCGCAGTTGCACGAGATATAGTTTGGAATAAATCTAATAATTATGAGCTTTGAAAAGAACATTGAAGGAAACATTTGAAATTCACCGGTCTTCTCGAATTTCCAAGTCAAACGCATTCAGGTGCTTTGATAATAAAATCTTGGCTATAGGATAAAAGTGATCCAGGCTCAGTGTTGATTCTATGAAAGATTCAACATGTATGTTGGATCTTTAGGGCAAATTAAATCGATATCGTGGGTTACATGAATGACCTTCCACTGCTGTTATGCGGTAGTTTGGGAAAGAAGGAAACGATCATTAATCATTACTTAAAATTTGAGAATTCTATCCCCCCTCCCTCCCAAATTGCTTTGAGTCACTTACAAATGGGCTTTGATTTAAGAAAAGTAGACTAAACCACTTCACATATGGGAGGATGTTCGACCCTGATGCATTTAAGGTTCAAAATAGTCCATTGCATTGCAGGATTTTAAAAAATTAGGTTATAAGAGATCTATTGTGTGGCCATACTTTCGCCATCAAGCGACTGAAGTTCATAATATCATAAAAATGTAGCATTGAAGGAATTTACTAAATATTTTCATGCTTTTGTTGCAGAATAATGCATCACTGCTAAGTACTTCTTCAGTAATCATTCGTTTATACTGATACAAATAAACAAAAACAATCTATTGAGACTAAAAATATTGCGCGTTTGTTGGCGCTTCTATTTCATCAAAGCATATGTGTGTGTGTATATATATATATATATATATATATATATATATATATATATATATATATATTCTTTTAAGATTATAATACATCTGTTTGAATGTGAAAATATAGATACATCATCATATAAGTTTAGCTCTAATATTCGAATAAGTCAAAGAAAGAAAAGAAATACAGTGAAGCAATATTGCATGTTAGAGCGATATAAAAAATACTGCTTATCAAGAGAAAAAGGATATAGAAGTAAAATGAAAAAAAACAAACAAACAAGCAAAAAAAAAAAACCCAATTAAAATGATGATTTTTATATTGAAAAAATAAATTAACAATGAAGAAAATTTATTGGCAAACATACGGACTATTTATGAATGATGTGAAAGCAATCTCTTAGACCTTTATTCTTTACAAAAGCAAGGCATAATTTCTAAATTTAATCCAAACAATAGTTTTGAAGATTTTATCTTATAACTTTTAACAATCAATTCTTATATATACATATAATAATAATAATAGTCTTGTATCTTGTTTAATATCTTATATATAAAATGGTTTATTTCGTGTATCTCGAAAATGTTTCTAACGATTTGGAATTTGGATCATATTTTATATTTAGATAAGGTTTTGCTTTTTAAGTATATAGGTGTCTTTCCTAAAAGAAAGAGATTTTACACACACACACACACACACACACACACACACACACACACACACACACACACATTTTTAATAACTAATATTGACATGGGGCTATACATGACTTGCATAAGTGTATTAGAGATGGAGTAGTGGTTAGGGTTCGGATTCAAGTGCATTTTTCTCCCGCGTTTACAATTCAATCAGATTTTGCTTATAACTTCAAACGAGCCATAGAATAGGATATCTTACGATTAAAAAAACATTTCTTTATTTAATATCTTTCTTATAATATATGGCCCAAATTTTTATATTCTTCTATTTGTGTTGTTATATATTGCAGGATTTATTGGCAAGATGTTTAATAAACAAACCACCTTTTAAGCTTACATACAAATTCATCATTATTTATCAGCATGTAAGCACCTGAAGTATAAATTTCAACTTAGTTTTTTTTATAAATGATTCTTTACTCCATTATGCAACTTCGATACCACTATTTTCAAAATAATAAATAAAAAATACAAAAACAATTTTGTAATTGTTATGTTAAACTACATAAGTGAAAAATGGTTTTCTCTTTGTGTCAGCTATTACCATTTTCTCTGATCATTCTTTAAAACTTGACTCACACAATGACTTTCAATAGAAGATTTTTTTCTGCATGAAATTCTATATTGTATTTTGTATGCTTACAGCAATTAAATGAATTTTTCGGTAATTGCCCATGATAAATCCAACATCTCGTTTCAGGGGAAGGAAATCAAAGAGAAATTCAAGCTCCTCAAAGAACAACTGGACAAAGAGGGCAAAGACTTCCTTGAAAAGTTGGTCGATCATGGCAGGGATTATCTGAAACAGATCTTAGACAAGCTTGGAGTGAAAGACAAAAGAGCTATCGATTACCATGTGGAGGCCATTATGCAAGCAGAGTAAGTCTTTTTCTGTCGACAAACTTCCTAAAGTCTTGTTCCATCATGTACTTTATACTTCATGTAATGACTTCAACCGAACCTAAGGTAAGTCAATTAGTGAGCACCTTTTGTTTCGGCTTGACATGAGCCTGATTTCTTTTTCATAAACAAAATAAAATCCAAAAAATAATTTCAGAATGAAGTAATCTCATTTTATCTTTTCTATTCATATGACTGAAAGACTCAAAAATTCAGTCAATCCATTGTGAAAATTGCTGTTATTACCAATTTATATCAAGAAAAAAAAAGGAATGATTTGAGATTACTTGTATAATTTCCAGCCATTTTGTTCATTTTATTTAAGTAACATTAAATTCTATTGCTAATGAATCTATCACCAAATTCAATCGCAAAATATTGGGTTGAATGATACCTGTTGATGACTGTCGACGAATCCCACTATTCTGGGAGAAGTTGTTTCTGTGTAGAAACAGTATTTCTGCAGTTACAAAGAAACAAAATATATAATATTTTAACATATAGTAGACATTCAAATTCTTAAAGGTTTGCTGTAGACACTATTGTTTATTTACTATTTTTTGTAATAGTAAACAAGGATTCGTGACACCAATATTAGAATTATTCCATTTGACCATTAAGATCATGCTTTATGACTACTGTAAACTTCTTCCAACTTAGATGGGAACTTAAATTGGTAAGATAATTTTTTTTTATCTAATATGCTGTTGTATTAATTCATCGAATTACTTGATTGAAATAATGATATAATTGTATAAATATACTAAATTTTATGGCTAGGAAAAATACTGTACCAATTTTTTATAAGTAATATGTTTTTTAAAAAATGTAATTTTTTACACATTTTTACATTTATAAGTGTGAATACGTGGCATAAGGATGTTAAAAACTGTGTTAATAAATACGGATTAAATTCAGGAAAAAAAAGATATAATTAAAAAAAGGCTCTCTTTTATAAAAAAAATAAAGAAAAATAAAGAATCATTTACTATGGTTGAATTGAAAATCAATTTCCAGAAGTTTTATTTTTCTTTGATAAAGAGCATGAGTTTACTTTCTATCTAAAGGAAAAAGAAAATCTTTTTTGAATTTGATTCAAAGATGTTTTCTATATTTGAAAGCTTTTCTCGATTTCAGACAGTCTTAATTTGGAATAACGGGAAATTATACTAATTTACAAAATCATTATCAAAATTTTGCTGTGGATGATTTGGAAATGTGAATTTGAGTCTCAAACATTTTATGCAATTTTATTATTTACATATATACAAACCAGAAATACATAGTCTATGTATTTCAAATCCTAATCTATGTATTTCAAAAAAAATTGACAATATATTTTGAGTGCCAGAAACATTGATAATCCAAGCAAACTTCCTTAAGGAAATTTGAAAGTATCTAGTTTAAAAATTTTTATATTCTAGCTCGGAGTAGCTAAATTATTTCTGTATATCTCTTCTTTACTAATAATTATACGAACATATTTGTCTTTATTTTCAGAGAGAAAGACGACGTCATTCAGAAGCTGAAGGACAAATTCCAGGAAGTCGTTAAGAAAGTGAAAGATGCCATAGACCAAGGCAAAAGCCTGAAGGACGGTTTGGAGACAGTAAGAAATTTGTGCACGTTTTCTTTCATAAAATTATAAATTACAACAAAAATACAATATAAATAAATAAATTATATAAATTTGTATTATAAATACAAGTTTGGCTTGTAAGCATTACACTATAAAGTTTGATATGTATCAACGCAAGAAAAGAGCAAAATAATTGAAAATACAAGGAATATCATCATTATTATACTGACAGTGATTAGTTTAAAATAATAAAATACAATTTGAGGTACTCATATTTTAGCTTCATAGAAACAATTATATTAAAAAAAATTCTTACGTATATTAGCATACTTAAGTTTATTTCAAAAGTATCACTTGGTGTCAAATTATTGACTCAGTAAAAGAATAACCTTTTGATTTTATTGACTCAAAAGCTTCTACATTTCACCGGTAAGACTATTTGGTAATAAAAGATATGAAGTCAAAAATAATCTGGATGAAAAAAGAAAGAATCTTTTTAACTATTTGTACACCAGTATGTAAATAATTAAAAATATGTATTTCATACGAAACGAGACTCTGGGAACGTACGTAAAATATACCCTATTTCAAAGATATTTTTTTAGACTCGGAGCTCTATAAAATTTCCGAAAATGCACTTCCCTTCATCACGCTTCAATATATTTTTTAGCCATTATATTGATCTTTGTTTACAAATTGAAGTTGTATTTAATTTTTGCTCAGCTTTTATTTATACGCATCTATATAGCCTAAAGAGAGGCATTTCCTCTGTACAATTTTGATAAATTTGACTGTTTTAATGGAAAATTTTCTTTAAATTATTCTTTGTTAATCATTTAGATTGCAAACAATGTCTTCTTGCCAGAAAGAGTTAAAAATTAAATGAAAACCCAATTCACTTAACTGAATAAAGATTCTAATTATATCCACAAAATGATGAAAGAAATTCCTTTGGCAATATTGACTGAAAGCAGATCACTGATCATATGGCAACTCTGCTTATAAACCTAATCTATGTATTTCAAAGAGAAATTGCAGTTCATGAAAAAAAAAAAGGCATTTAATGAATTGGATTTCTTCTAATACAAAAATCTTGAATGAAGATATTTATATCCAAATATATCCATAAATTCTCATTTAAAAGTTTAAGGCATTGATGTTAAAATGATGTTATTAGTGCTTCAGTCATTTGTCTGAACGCAAAAAATAATTCTACCTATCTCCAAATTAATATTGAGATGTAGTTATTTTTAAAGATAAGTCTGTGTGAGGAAGAGAGAGACAGGTTAGTTTACAAAACAAAAAGGATCGAAGAAGGATTCTTGAAAATGAGTTCAAAGAAGAAATCATTCTACTTGAATTTGATTTGTAACATTTCTTTAGCATTAAAAAACAAAATTTTTTGTTGTATGATATATTTTGCAACAGATTTTGCCATGTGCTAAACTAGTTTTCTTGAATTTCGGAAACATTATCAATATCAATATTTTTTACTTGGTTTATTTGTGGTAAATTAAAACAAGTAATCTATCTATCTATATATAAATTTAAGTCAATTCCTACTTAGGTAAAAAAAAAATTTAGTTACTTTTTATTAAATAATTACAATTAATATAAATATATATGTACATATGACAAAATTACAATATTAAGTGGCAAAATAGAAAGCGAATTTCCTTTTAATTTTCCATTTTCCTTTCTATATATGGTTCATTATGTAATCTTGGCTACAGACTTATTACCATTTGGCGACTCTATTTAAGGCATTTTTTAAAATCAATTAAATTTAATTAATGAATTAATATTTGAAATTACTTAAAGAATGAAGAATTACATCAAGTAATATATATAAATTTTTTTAATTGAATTCCTACTTACTTTCTTATATTCTTTATATATATCTTATATTATTTATGATGATTTATGATACAGGATGTCGCGTCAGTAATCTCAGAGCTTTGCGGCAAACTTGGCGACCATTTGGCGACTTTGGTGACCAAATAGAAATTTCTGGGCAAATTTAAATAATTAATTAATATTTAAAAAAAAGAACTGTATTAACATCAAATGTCATCCACCACAAGTTTTAGAAAAAGTGCAGAAGACAAAAAGGAATGCAAAAGGACGAAACAAATGATCACTAGTCTTATATAGCATGGGATTTCCGGCCCCTCACCGATGGAATACATGTTTTGACCTCTGTTAAGGGCAACGAAAGTATCACTTTCATTTGATACGTAGTACTGATGGCGCATTATTTTTACAAAGGGCTTAATTAAACCGAAAGAATTAGATCACGAAATAAGAGAATATTTTTAGAATGAAGTTACTATGGGCTAAATTAAGATAAAATTTTGGAAATTAATTAAATTGAAATTAGAATTAAAATATCATTACACACACACATATATATATAGGGAGAGTGTGAACTAATAATAGGAATTGAAAAAAAAAAACAGATGTAGTTGGCAATGTTAAAAAATAACTGATATCGTACTATATAATATAATATTATTGCTTTTCTTTATTTGACAAACAATTATGCATTTTGAAGTAGGTAGCATCTTGTAAATAAAATTCCAATTTTTCTTTATATTAACTTTCAACATATATAAAAATAACTAACTTACGAGTTTGATGAGAATCCTAATAAAATATGGTTAATAGTCAACTAACAGATGAATGCCCTAAATGCTGCCCCATTAAGTAGCTTACTTCTTGTCTCTGTATTCCACAGCTAGAAAAGATCCGAAAAAAGCTGAAGGAGTTCAACATTGACCTCGGTGACTTTGGAAATGAGTACCTGGAACAACTCAAGGACAAGGTGAAAGACTACTGGAAGAAGCTCAAAGAGAGGCTGGGAGTGAGCAAGAGAAACGCTGATATCGATGTACTCGGTATGGTAGAGGAACTCAAGAAACTGGTAAACCATCAGCTTATTTATGTTTTTTAATGCATATTAACTAAATTAAAACCAGCAGGAGTGTTCTCTCCGAAACTTTTTCACATGCTCCCTATGGCTGTGTATTATTAACCATATGCCATTGGCAAATGATAGCTATGAATGAGCCAGTTAGAGTGCACTTTTTGGCTAATAATTGCCCAGATGCGGTTAATACACAAGTGCCAGAAAACCGATGTGCATTTTCGATGCCTTTATTCCAATTGTTTAAAACCAAAATCTGATGCTGAGCTACAATTATAGCTAGAAAAATTATATAATATATTTCAGTTCTTCAATTTTGGAGTTCTTGAGTTTACATACTTATGAAAGTACACACTGAAGGCCAGTGAACCCGTTGACGGATATGGTTCCAAATTGATACTTATCTGCTCTTTAGATGGGAAATCTTTGGACTATGTTTTCTATGTTTTATCTATTTAGCTACTACCAGTTTGTAGTTATTAGCTTAACTTATATTCGGTTAACTGGACAAACTTTCTCTGAACGAATTTTGTTTAAAATTTGAAGAAATTTCTACTTTTTTTTGTGAAGAACTAACTATATATCTAATTTTATCTATCTTCCACTCAATATCTAATTGAAAGAAGTTTGTAATTATCTTGTTACCGAATTGTAATGTACAAGAATTGTAATTTATCGTCAAATTTTGATTTCAATCCGTCGGTAAAAAAGCATCCAAAAACATAATCTCACGATAGATTCAATAAAAAAAAAATACTAGATTCATGTAAAGATCTATATTTCGTAACTACTGCTCACTAATGCCATGCGAAGCATTTGAGGCTTTACCCAATCTCCATAATTTTATTCGAGAGGAAGTGGATAAGACTTTAATTGGATAATATGCTAGTAAGTTTTGGGAAGATTACTATCGCTATTTGTGTTTGTTTTATGCTGTTCAAATAAATTTGGGATCTTTCAATTTTCCCTATTTCGTTTTCTATATATATTTCATTTCTTGAGTGGCATTTTTTGATAAAATTGCACTATTTCCTTATGAAAAATTGTTATTGTTCTTCAAATATCTTAGCAATTTTGTAGAATATTCACTATTGAATTTCATTTTGTTAATATGCAGCCTTAACTGGTTTTGTAATATTTACATTTTTTTTTTAATTTATGAAACACGTTTTTAGATTTTATCATTTGTAAGACATAAAATGGTTCTTGTGCTATTCAGTCCACAATTACTCAACCAAATGAACTTGATATTCATTTGGAAAATAATGGCAGCATTGCAACGATTAAATATATGAAACAATATTGCAATTTTTATTACTGTAATAAATGTTGATTTTTATTGTTATTTTTAGATTAAGGAGAAATTCAACTTGGACAGAGTAAAGGAATTCGTCCGAAAATATGTTGGAGAAAACAGCGAAGTAAGTTGATGACATACACATAATATGAATTTGAGAGCTTAAGTGGAAATTTTTTTATCTCACATCATTCTTTAAAGTAACGTAACACATAGTATTCCTAACTTGTTTATCTTGAAATCTTTTGCTTAACTCACTTCACATTGGAAATTGCTTTTTCTTCAACCTAAAAAGTTAACTTCCGAATCACGATAAAGATCATCTAAACTCGAAAATATAAATAATATGAAAAACATACATATACACACGTTTTCATTATGAACTTTTATAGCAACAAGTATAAGATCAAATTAAAACTATCGTCGGATCACTCTCGCCCATCGCTGTTACTAAGTGAACATATGGCTTATTAAACACAATTGCTAAAAATTATAATGCTTTTTTATAAAATCAGTTAACTGACTTTAAATTAATGTAGTGCTACTTGTTTGTAGCATCAACATCGGTCAATATATAGTTATACATTCTTTGCAAAACATAAATAGTTTCAAAAATTTGGCAAGTGTATTGCACAGAATAGTGAATTAATCAGCTTATTTTTTTGCAATTTTCGATAGTGAAGTCACTAAAAACATTACTTACCTTCGTGTTTACCCCTCACATTCCTGGTCAAATTCAAATGCCTCAAGATACTGAAACTCCTGAGTTACTCTTTCAAATATAAGAAAAAATCTTCTATCTCCTCATAAACTCTAAAGACAGTCCTTGTTCTTAAGGAGTTAAATATAAAAAAGAAGCCCTCTTAGTTGATGACTATTAAACAAATGTACGCTCAGTCATCCTTTAGCTCACATCCTATAGCACGTTGCCTTGCGAATATGATCGTAAATCTGCCATCCGATCCATCATTGGACCATTCTCGCCTGCCACCTGTTACTAAGCCTGTGGACATTGGCAGCTTCCCGTAATCTGTCGATAAAATGAACCGACATTAAAGAGCCGGAGAATCTGGGGTCAATCTGGCCTGAGTCTCCATCTCATCGGGAAGCAGTTTTATCCAGACTACGGGACATGGGAACAGCGCTATTGGTCGGATTTCGGATAAGCCGAGCATCTCTAACGAACAAAGCACACGCCTCGGGTAATCAATCAATAGCACTTAATGAAAAGGAAGGAATTTCGCAGTGATTACAGGACTCTCGGCAGCCTGCTATACTTTTGTAGAGCAGGGATGTGGAAGCTTCTCAGTATTGATAAAGGTATCAGACTAGCACTTATTAACATTCTGCTAATAGATGGTACAATCAGTTCAGATTAAAAAAAGATGTCTTTCCCTAACAGATATCTCATTATCACATATTAAGATTGTTTGCAACCACAAAATTTTGATATAAAAGTGAAATAGCTCTTATGGATGTGCAAAAAGAAGACGGATGTGCTTGGAAATAGTAAATATTCTGAAGTTTCCAAATATTTTCAAGTTAAATAATATACAGATGGGGCAAAAAGATGCTTACAATTTTAACGTAAAGTCAAACATGCAAAAGGAAGTCCTTTTTACTCTAGTATGCTAGTCCACAAATGCGAAGGACGATTTCTGTCCAAATGTTTCTTGTTAATGCATGAAGTAAAAGAAAACAGGATACAGTGTACAACACTGGTTTAATTCAATGAAAACTCACAATAGAACACCAACACAGTTACATAAATAAAAAAATTTAAAGCGTTTAAAGCTCCAGATGACAAGTCCTTTTAATATTTATTATAAAAAGTCCAAAGATTTGTTGTTGGTACCGTGATTTTCTTGCCATTGCATCTGTTACACTGGATATTATAGTATTATTCATATACCTAGGTTGTTATTCCGGATAGATTGTTATATTATGGTTTTGAATTCACTTAAACTTATGTTGTGCCGTTTATCTGACACCTTTTCTTTTACTAAGAGCCTTTAGAAGCAGCTTCCCTTAGCTTTTACAATCCTATGTTCTGTTGTAAAAAATGACTTGTATTTGAATGCGTTGAAATTTGTAAATGGCCTTTTGTGACATACTTTATGTAAAAATAACAACAATAAAAAAGTTTTTTTAAGCAGATAAAAGTACGGTTGTTTATATTATTCGATGAAATTTTCATGAGAATAAAAAAAAAAAAAAAAAAAAAAAAAAAAATCGCGTGCGTAATGGAAGCTTTGCTTCTTAATCATTTCTTGAATGTATCAAAATTTTATAATAAATATAGTATCTTTATTGGAAGAATAAATTAAAAGAATCTTTGTAATAGTTAAGAACATTGAGCTATTTTTTGTCAGTTACTTTTTTTGTGAAGTTAAAATAATAATCATTGATTAACCTGTTATAAGTGAATTTATTAAAATGAAAGTAAAGTCAATCCTTTACTGAAGCTGTGCATTTTTAACACATCATCGAGTCCTCACAAAATTTTATCCTTCCCCTATTCTTATTTAGTGCAATAGGGCTTTTAGTGCAATTTCTTATAGAGGTAGGTAATAATTCATAATTCCATGTATAAGCAGCGCTGGATTAAACCCTCTAAGGACCCTTATACAGTAGAAATCTCTGGATCGCTTTTGACCTCTTTCCATGTTCAAAATGAGATATTTTTAATTTAATTGCTGATCAGTTTTAGAGGGATTTATAATATCACATACGAAAAAGTTCAAATATAATTGTAAATTAAAGTTAATTTAGGAATTTAAAACTTGATTTTAATTAATTGGACAATTTTAATTTGTTAAGTAAGTTTATAAAGAATAGTGAAAAAAAATATGACAATACTTTAGACAGCAGTTAAAATATTATTTATAAATGAATTTATAATTACAATATACTCCCGAGTATAAGGTTCGGGATTATTCGGCTTCCGTACTATCCGACCTAGCTTTCTTTTGTTGTAATTAAATGGGGAAGGCAGGCGGTGCGTTGACAACATTGGGAGCGGGTATCTGCTATGCTCCTCTTATGTGTCGTATGTAAAATACAAATTACGACAGGAAAAGAGCAGCGTTCTGCTCGTTGTTCATTGTTTCGTCAGTGTGTAACGGATCTCAATTGTTGCTGCTGTTCCTGATTATAACTGCACAGTACTTACAGTATTCGTAAATTGTTATTGGAGTAAGCTTAATGTTTTTGTTTTTTTAAGTGTACCACGGCGAAGATTTCAAAATGGGTGATAAACGAAAAACAGTTATAGCGTCTATGGAGGAGAAATTAATCGTTATACAGCAACTAGATTCTGGTCTAACAGCAAAAACTAGCAACTACTTCGATGATTTACCGGGCCACGTTTATATTCTTTATGGCGTGAGGTAAATGGAGGATTTAGTACTCAATAAAAAGTGGGAAAGTTCGTATTATAGCAGCGAGTTTTGGTATGAAAACTTTGTCTTCTGGTATTGGAGGGCAAAAACATTTATATCATAAAACTCCGGCCCACCCTGCTTTTTTGTTATCCGGTCTGTCTTTCAGGCAATTAGGTCGGATCCTCGGGAGTGTACTGTAATTATAAAAATAGAATAAAAATTAAAAACAAAAATAAATTTATGTAAGAAAAAGAAAGCACTATAGGTAACAAACGATGAACGATGATGTACGAACGATGAACGATGATGTACGAACGATGAAATAAATTATTATAAATTAAGTCGAAAAAAAAAAGATAACACTTTGAATTTTTTAATAAAGAATTTATTTTCAGCACGATAAAAGAATTGTAGAAAGATGTAATTACAAGTTATCGAGTGTTATTTGTAAGGCATAACAATTATTTTTATTTCTCAATCTTGGAAGAATAAAAATTTCTAGAAGGAAAATGTTTTTAAAAAATTATAAGTAAATTGAGACATGTGAGGCTTACACACGCTCCTTAAATGAAACATAATTTCTTAGGTTTAATTAATTCTTTATTGTAGGCTGGATTACATTCAAACCTCCGTGTTTTTCATTTGAAACAGTCAGAAAGAGATGGATATTATATAACTGTGAACTTCTTTTTGTAATGTTAATTGTTTCATTTCGGAATCATTCTTGAAGTAGAAACTTTGATGTAGTTTTTATAACGAAGTATCTCCAGGAATCTTAATCCTCAAGAAACACTATTGCAGCTTGGATTTATTTCAAATCTCCGTGTTTTTCATTTGAAACAGTCAGAAAGAGATGGATTTTATATATCTGTTAACTTATTTTTGTAATGTTAAGGGTTTCATTTCGGAATCATGCTTGAAGTAGAAACTTTGATGTAGTTTTTCTAACTGAGTATCTCCAGGAATCTTAATTTTCAGGTAACACTACTGCAGGCTGGATTGCTTTCAAAGTTCCGTGTTTTTCATTTGAAACAGTGAGAAAGATGTGGTTTACATATATCTGTGAGCTTCCTTTTGTAATGTTTATGGTTTCATTTCCAAATCCTCCTGGAAGTAAATGGTGTAGTTTGCAGTTTATTTGTTCCTCCTGGAAATTTGGTGTAGTTTTTCTAACGAAGTATTTCCAGGAATCTTAATCCTCAGATAACACTATTACAGGCTGGATTTATTTCAAATCTCCGTGTTTTCATCTGAAACAGTCAGAAAGTTGTGGTTTATATATATCAGTGAAATTCTTTTTGTAATATTAATGGTTTCATTTTCAAATCATACTGGAAGTAGAAACTTTGATATAGTTTTTCTAACAAGGTAACTTCAGGAATCTTAATCTTCATGCAACACTTGCACAGGTTGGATTGCATTCAAACGTCCATGTTTTTCATTTGAGACAATAAGAAAGAGATGATTTTATATATCTGTGAAATTCTTTTTGTAATATCAATCATTAATCATTTCCAAATCATCCTGGAATCAGAAACTTTGATGCAGTATTTTAAACAAGGTATCTGCAGAAATCTTAATCCTCAAGCAACACTATTAAGGGTGGATTGCTTTCAAAGTTCTATGTTAATCATTTGAAACAATCAGAAAGATGTGATTTCATACTTCAGTGAACTTCTTTTTCTAGTTCGTGGTTATTGATTTCATTTTAGCATCACCCAAGAAGTAGAAATCTTGATACGGATGAGGTATCTCCAGGAACTTTAATCCTCAATCTATATTAAGGAGGTTGAATTGCATTCAAAGTTTAGTCTTTTTCATTTGAAGCAGCCAGAAAAAGTTGGATTTTATGCAGCTGTGAAGTTCTTTTTCTAATGATAATAGTATTGGTTTCGTCTCCAAATCATCCGTGATGCATGCAATCGATGTCTCCAGAGATTTAATTCTCAGTCAACACTATTTTAAGTTTAATTACATCCAAAGTTTCTTGTCTTTCATTGAAAACAGCCAGGAAGAAGAGGGAGTTTTATTTTTTTCAAATTATATGAGCAAATTTTTTTGCATATTATGGATGTTTAACTTTGGAACCAGATTTAAATAACTGCCATTTAAAATTCCAGATATTTAATTACAGAAAATATATTAGTCCAATCTCTATTTTGGAGCTCCTTTCCAAATATTACTTGTGTGCGGCCATTGTACAAAGATAAGTATGCAGAGTTTTTTTCATTGAAGTTCAGAAAGGATGCTATTGCACAAAAATAATCTATTCAGGACAAAATATATATTTATTTAGGATTGCAATAATCCCAAACTAATTCGTAGCCATTTTGTCCATTGATATAGATAGACTTAAGAATAGCTCCAATCCATCCTAAAATCACGATTACAGCGGTAATCTCGTAAAAATCCAAGCTCAGAAACATAAGTAGTTTTATGAACCAGAAAAAGAGGCTCCAGTGTCCAATCTCACGTCTGGCTCTCTCGAAATCCATTTCGATATTCAAAAAGAGATATCTATCTCCAATAAAATCACGAATAAATCGCAGTTTAGTAATCAGAATTGTATTCAAAATCGCAGTCAAAAAACTCGAAACGCACTTTTCAATAGCAAAGTACAAAATGTGAGAAAGAATCTCTAATAATGAAACAAATGATTTTTACTAACAATGAAATGCTACATTATATGATCACTAAACAATATACTGCTTTACAGTTAGAATAGTATTGTTTTACAGTTTACAATATTTTATAATACATTTTAAACCAAAAAATAGTTAGTCTTGTCAACAATGGGTTGTATAAGCAATGTAGTTTATGACGTCATATTTTGCTGATTTTTTATCAAAGGGATTTAAATTTTGTATAAAGGTTAGAAAAATTAAATTACCGACATAACAAACTAAACAACATAATAATTCTAATTATTGTGATGTCATTTGATAAAAGATAAATTTGCCTACATAACAAATGAATTTATAATTACAGTACACTTTCGAGTATTGGGATTATTCGTTTTCCGTACTATCCGACCTAACTTTCTTTTGTCGTAATTAAATGGGGAAGGCAGGTGGTGCATTAACAACATTGGGAGCGGGCGTCTGCTATAATCTTCTTACGTGTCGTGCGCGGAATACAAATTGTGACAGGAAAAGAGCAGCGTTCTGCTCGTTGTTCATTGTTTCGTCAGTATGTAACGTATCCCAATTGTTGCCGCTGCTCTCGTTTATAACTGCAGAGTACGCACAGTATTCGAAAATTGTTCTTTGGGGTGGCTTTAATGTTTTATTTTTAAGCGTACCACAGTGAAGATTTCAAAATGGGTGATAACCGAAAAAAAGTTGTAGTGACTGGAGGAGAAATTAATCGTTATACATCAACTAGATTCTGGTCTAACAGCAAAAAGCGACAACTACTTCTATGATTTACCGGGCTACATTTATTTATTTATGGCTTGAGATAAATGGAGAGTTTAGTACTCAATAAGAAGTGAAATTTTTTTATTATAGCAGCGAGTTTTGGTATAAAAACTTCGTATTCTGGTATTGGAGCAAAGAAAGGAATTGAATTCGTGGAAAGAATTGAATGTGGGAGAGGAAGGGGTAGAATTGAATTCATAGAATTCCGGCCGATCCGGCTTACCTTTCCCCCAAATCAGGCCGGTTAATCGGGAGTGTAATGTATAATGAACGGATATTATTATAAAGCACTATATTTTTTTAAGAATTATAAAGCAATGTTCTTTAAAACAAAATGCAAGTAGCAATATTATTAGAATGAGGCTTAAGAATAAAAACGAGTCTGCATTTAGAGCTAAAAAATTGGAACTCACGGCTTTTATGGCTTTAATAAACTTATAAAAATATATTATTTTTGATGCCCCAGAAAATTAAAATATGAGCCCACAGGCAGTAGTATATTTGCATTTATAATAATTTAATTCTGCGCGAGTCATCAGCTTTGTTTTTATTCTACACTCGTGTTTAATTTTTTTAAACAGTATAATAAAAAAACTTATAGAATGTTTAAAATTTTTCTTTGAAAGTAAATATTGTGAATTCCCTTTTAAATGTGGATACTAGAGCAAATTTTTAAATCCATATTTTTTTAGGAGTTGGTAGAAATTCTGAAGAATGTCTTCAAGGAGAACGGCGAAGAGCGTGTACAGAAAGTGAGAGAATTTATAAAGAAGATTGTAGAAAAATGGATTAATTCAACTGAACAGAATTCCGTAAGTGATGTTTTTGAACAGATTCGAGACTTCTTCAAGGATCTTGGAATAGAGATCAGGGACAGGTTCACGAAGTTTGGAGAGTGGGTCAAAGAGCAGTACAAGAAGGGACTGGAGAAGAGCAAGAATAGGTTAGAAAACATTAAGAACATCGCCAAAGAGGTAAAAATTTCATTCAGGATTTGTGATACAATTTTCTTTTTCCAATTTTATTGCCAATAGGTTTAATAATAGTTTAACTAATCGAGGGCTATGCAAATGACAAGTAATGAGAAATATATATCTTCTATTTACCATGTTAAAAAGTAATAAGAGTAGAAATAAGGAAAAAAAATCAATATGGTTTAAAGAAATAAGTATAACTGAAAGTATCAAACTGTAAAGAAATTATTGAAAAGTATTGAAGCTAAAGCAAAATCCATTGCATGTATTTTTCTAAATGTCATTGGGTTGTTGAGTAACCAATCATTCTATATTTCCAGCAGTTGAAGCCAAATTATGAATTTAGAAATGCGAGGTTTTTGATGGCACAAACACTCTTAAAACCATTATTACCTTATTTATGGTTCAAAAAAAGTCCTGAACAAGAGACTTCTGTTAGGACATTGAAGCCAATAAGGCCATTAAGTTTTATATGTGAGTAAAATTATGCTTTATATTTACTCACATAAAAGTCTTACAAGATGAACTGCTTATAGTTCCATTTTTTTTATTGAAACAATACTTGCAATTTGTAGAAAGAGAGGATATTTGCAAAGGCATTTCATAAACTCCGTAACTACAATCTAAAATGAGTTAAAAATATTTTTAAGCTAAGCTTTTTAAAACTTAACTATACAATGAGAAATCCAAAATTAAAAATACAGAAATCTAAAATACAAAATTATATTCGTGTTTTTCTTGTCAATTAAGTTTGGTCATTGAAGCCAAATGCAGTTTTTTAGAGAAAGTTCGTCAAAGTTCGTTTCACAAACATTTTTAGAATAAATAGAATGATCTTGCAAATTATCGATTTCATAGTTGCAACACTTTTATCTTTAGTGTCACAACATGACAAGATTCATTGTCGGGAACATATTATCTGTTCTAGTAAACGATTCTTATTTATATTTCATTGAATCCCGTTTAGACGCTCTAGTTTCTAGTTGTCACAAAAAATATTTCACAGACCAGAGAAAAGATCATTAAATCCTTTTTGTGCTATTATGATTAATATGATATCAGTTTTTGCAAATTATTCAATGCTGAAAAAAAAGGGTAAAAATTAAGAGTATAAAATTCCTTATTTTATTTAAAATCAGAAATAAAAAGTTTCAAAATAATATTCCAGGTTGCTAGAATGATAGAAAATCCTGAAGCTCCACTGAATCATGAATAATACCTTCGCAGTGTCTTTAAACCTGGATTTAGTTCGTCATTTTCACCATACCATTCCAACTGTCTATGCCAAGCAACTTTTGGAATACCTTCTCCTTTTCTCATAAACATGCATGCAAACCTTTAGGTATGCACAGTGTCATACCCGCAAATAAAAATGCTTGTATATGCTTAAATGGCTTTATCTGTTTTTTTAAGTCCCTTTACGAGAAAGATTTATACACCTATACTTAGTTATGATTATGTTTTTCTCATGGTATATGCTATTTTATGTAGTTGTTTTTACTGTTTTATTTCATTTTTTACTATTCATCTTGCATTTCTATTTCTTCTTTTTCTATTAATGTCACCATATTTTTACTGTTTCTTACACTTTTCATATTTTATATTTTCAACTTCTTTTGTTACCTACTATTTGATTCTATTACTTGGCGCTCCGAAAGATCCAAATATAAATGAACCGGATGTCGGTTTTCGGTTTTGTCCTTTGGTGACTTATCACTTATTTTTAGTGTTTTCCTTTCGAATGGGTTCTTTCGTGGTAACCCATCTCCTCTCGTTATACTTCCGCTTGATAAGGGGTTGGACCTTATACTGATATTACAATTTTAAACCTTATTCATTGGAAACCTTAGAATTGATTTTAAAAGACTTTTAAAGCAGATATTTATAGTAAAAAGGTGTCTATCTATACTAATTTGCCTTGCCTCGATAACTAAAAGGAGCTGGAATAACCTTACCTTACCTTAATTATTACACTATTAACCTTAATTATTACACTATTAAGCACATACAATACGCCATTTGATTTATACAACTAAAAGACGGAAAAGATTAAAAAATAGAATGAACTGTATTTGATGTAGAATTTAATAGCGGAATTCATTTTTATTTTGAATCATTTTAACACCTGAAACATGCAACAAGTAGATTAAGTGCAGAACTGGCCCAGATCTTCATCATAGATTAGCTATTGTACTGGCATACATTCTTGGTAATGGATGACAATGTTTTTATTACATCTAATGGCATCTAAATAAAATGTTTCTCGAATACACTGCACGCATCATAATATTATAGGTCTACTGAATAACAACAACAAAAAAAAATGACGTCGTGTTTCATACATGATGTGATCCTGGCACTTTTATTCAATTTCAACTCATGAAATTAGTCTCCATTTCCTCTGAATCTGAGCCCCTGGATTTATCCTTCCCATGATATATGAAGCATTTGGTGCATAGTAAACTTGTTGCTACCGTTGAAGATCTGAGAACCCTCAAGAACCTTGAAAAACTTATTGCTGCAAATAAGATCCACGCAAATGAGATTTTAAAAAGTGGCACTTAATCTTAGCTATGAAGAGTTTAAAACAAGCATATAGACATCGCCCTGAGTCGTATTTCTGTAGAAATCTGTGAGAATTATAGAATGATGGTCATTTCTCTATACGTTTACAGCTGCTAGAATCTTCTATCTCTCCTTTTTTGTCTATCTACAGAAAAAAAGAAATTTGTCTATCTACAGAAAAAAAAGAATTTTTTCGGAAAATTTTCTACTTAAATCAATGCTAGAGATTAATAATTCTAAATTCTATATTGAATATTTTTCGTTTTCCAATACTTTTCTTTTTTATTGCAATAATTTTTGTGCGCTTTGTCTAAAAAGGTCACTATATTCAAATTGAAGTTTTTAACGACGTTATTACTATCTGAATTCAGATGATCAAGATCTAATACTTTTAATATTTCAAATATTTCTGTTTGAATACTTAAGAAAAGTGTTCATTTTACAAGAGCTAGTATATACTAAGCTTCAGAATTCATGAAAAATTGACTACAGTGTTCAGTATTAGACTAAAATTTAGATTAAAATGTCCAGTATTAGAGCCAACAAGAAAATATGAATGATCTAAAATTAGGAATTTTTTCCTCCAATAAAATAACAGAAATTTTTCTTCATTATTTTTGTTTACATTAACCAATGTAAAAAAGCAATTTTTATGGAATTTATTCCACGATTTAGTTCATTCGCGATTTAAATTTCCTTTTTTGAATCCTGTTCATAGTTCTTGGAAGATACCAAGAAGATCTCGAAAGATGTTGCGGAGGAAGCCCTGGACTTCTTCCGGGAATACAAAAAGGACCTCGGTATCATCTTCGACGACATCGAAGTGAAAGTCAAGGAGATCCTGAAGCAAGACTAAACTTCTCTTCAATAATGATTTTAGTTATTGTACTTGAAACGAGTTTTCACTTACTATTTTTATTCTCCTAAAATATTTCATAAAATACTTGTCAAAAAATTTAGAACAAATAGTTACACTACTCAAACGACTTTGTTTTTGTAATATTTAGTTTTGTATTTTACAGAAGAATTTGGCATTCGCTTATGAATATTTTTATAAATTGAATAAATAAAATTTTAAAATAAACACATTCTTTTTGTTATGATGTGAAAACAGAACATTTCTTTATTGACTGAAATATGTGCCTGTCTAGACGGACATTTATCCTGTTAAAAATATAATGGATATGATTGTCCGTAATTAACTAAAGGAAGCTGTGGTAGAAGATTTCATGCACATTGAAAGAATGCTTAAGATATAAAAAAATATTGTTTATAGCGTACTTTAGATGCAAATATATAGGAACATTAGAAAGTTTTTTTTCTTGCAATGGGTTCTTCTCCATCCAAAATGAAGCCGCGGCATTTGCAATTAATTTTATATTTATGTTAAATAAAATGGTAGTTTGTTGCGGAAATGCCATAAAAAAGTGGAAAGATTTAATCTTGCATTTCAGTTTTGAAGGAAATACAATTTAAAATGAAAACTTACAAATTTTATTCCCCAAGATAGTTCGTTTTACATTATATTTCATTATCAATGTTCGCATATCATTCTAATTATTTCAAATTTATAATGAAACTTATATTCCTTTAATTTTTTAATATAATATGATATAGTTCAGATTTAAATATGAGTTAAAAATATTAATATCTGAAAAACTACCTAAATTAACTACAAAATACATTAAATTCTGATTAATAGATGTTTGCTTTTCTTACAAATTATACATAAAAAATGAGTTACATTATAGTTAAATCAATTAATAAAAGTTACCTTTAATAAAACAAAAAAAAATTCACCAATGATAGCAAAAAGTTTGAAGATCTTTCAAGATAATTTTAAAACTCAATTAAATTTTGCATGCTGCATAATTTATAATAAATTGCACACAAGATCGAATGCAAAATATTAATTCTGCTCCATATTATATAACACTAAAGTGTAGCACAAAAATCGTTTCTATTACTTAATAATCATTCGTATCTTGAAATTTGCCCGACAGTCTAGTAGCATTTATTCTTCTAAGCCAACTGAGCTCTTTTCAATTTATTAATCAGCAAATTAATTAATCCTTAAAGTAGTTAATTAAATAGCAAGAATTTAGTTAATGTTCGCTGTCCTTTGCTAATAGTATTTTAGTTTTTAAATAATTATTGCAAAAATTAATTTATACCTGAAAAGCGATAAATTATCTTTTTATTGATACAAATTGCATTAAGGGATTTTTTTTTTAATTTCAATTGTTGAATCAGCATTTAGTATCGACAGAATACTATAAATAAAACTTCTATAACTACCAAAATGAGGAACATCAGATTCTTTCAAAAGGTAAAATTGATATGGAGCTAGCTAAATTTGCTTGATTGACAAAATAACGCTCACAGTAGTAAAAAAAGAATTTTAATTAAAATAATATTTACAGAAAAAGAAGAGTTCGGAAAATATTTCCTTAAAATTATCGTTTGCATTTTTTTCAAAGATCGTTACGTTTAGTTGTTTAAATTAAATAGCGTATGCAACATCAACAAATATTTCAAACTGTTTCCTTACGCAGTTGAAATAATTATTTGTTATATAAACTCAAATCAATTTTTCGTTTCATCGAAAATCTGGTTTTATCATTTTAAATATTAAGGTAATAAAATATTACTTCCTTCGGACATTAAGTCGAGAATATACAAATTTCTAGTTCCACTTTTTATTTCGTAATATGCACGCATTTCACTATGTACGTAAAGTAATATTATATTGTTAGTTTAATTATTAAGAAATGTTTCTCTTTAATTTTCATACATTTTTAAACTATATAATTAATGAGTAAAGTCAATCAAACTTATTGAGTGCTATTTGCACAAACAAGGGAAAACTTGGGGCAGAAAAATTGTTTTAATTAATTTATGGAAAAGTCCTGATCACTTTCTATACTGACTTAAACTTCTGAAGTTGTTCAATTTATAAATATCCAAAAGAAGAAGGAAGGCAACTAATTTTGCATGTCTCGCACAACGGATTCAAGTAAAAAACAAACAAAAAAAAAGCACGTGAACTACATGCAATTTAAGCTTTACAAAAAGTGGAAAACAAACAAAATTGCTTAAAAGACCGAGAAACTATATATATATTTTTTACTTAGTTGTAAATATTTATAACTATTCACCTTTGGCAACCAGTTAATTCGTCGGGATTTATGCCGGGTGTACACTGGGCCAGTTATAAGTCGGCAAGTAAGCAGCGCATGCGTAGAAAGGCTGAAAAAGGCTGTTCGGTCGGTGGCACGTTATTGTTCCGAAGGGACAAAACTACAAGCCACTATATTATTTCTTACTGCGCATGTGTTTGTAGAATTCAGAGTTTTTTTTTTTTTTTTTTTTTTTTTGGCGAGAAAAAATTGACTACTTATCCTAGATTAACGCCGACATTTTTTGTTCTTTCATCCTTCTGACGCGAGTTTGTGTTTTTTATTTCATTTTATTTCCCATTTCTTTTCTATGGTTTTCCAATTTTAGGTATGTTGACCTTTTTTTTATTTTACAATATTTTTTTGTGTAACTATCTGTCATTTTAAAACAATACGCAGTGAGAAAGAAAAATTCAGGGGCGCCAAAACGGCAATTTATAGCCAAGCATTGAATGCCTGAATCTATCTTATGAAATTGTGGTAAACATAAATCAATCCCTTTCTACGCATGCGCTGCCTACTAGCTGTCTTATAACTGGCCGAATGTAAATCCGGCATTAGGCTTGTTAAAATGTTCAATTAGATATTTATATAATTTGGTCTTTTAATAGCTTCTTCAGAAAAATATTTTAAGCTTCAAATTTCGATATTCACATAATTCATATTATTATAGAACATTTAGAATATTTTGTTCAATGTAGGATAGAACTCCTTAATCTGCTGTCAGCTGCCGCAAGATTCAAAGTCGAATTTGAAATGGGAAAGATAAAACATCAAAATATACAGAAACGATTTTGCTGAAACAGAATATATTTTTTTAAAAATATAATTATAGGAAATCGAATCCTTCAGCATTTAAATCTAATATGTACCAGAAATTAAAAAAAAATAATTTATGCAATATTTTAAAGAAATATTGAATAAAAATTTCTCTGATAGTTCATAAAATTCAGTTTTATCATCAAAAACACTTAGATGTGATAAATCATATTTCATTTTATTTCATTCAATAAATGTACTTCTGAAAAGAATTATGAGGTCTAAATTTTTTGTGGTTCTACAATCCTATAAATCATGCACAGTAAATTTATTTTGACAATCTTTTATTTCAATTTTCTGTGATCAAACCTGACCGAGTTATAAAACTATGAATTTCATTATTTCAGACAAAAAGCCGTAGAGAAAATATCCAACTGACTAGTATATTTTCTTGAATATGGTCGTTAGAAAAGTTTAAAATTGCGCGCTTTTATATTGGGTTGGCAGCTAAGTAATTGCGGATTTCACTCATAGATGGCTTCAGTTGAATTTTTAGGTTTGCAAATGTAGTACAAATGTAAAACACATTTTGTTATTTGATAGTTGGCAATTCAGCTGTCAATCAGTAAAATAAGTTTTTTGATCGGTTGCGTAGTTTTCGTTTGGTGTTCGTTGAAAAATGGAAAATCAAAAGGAACATTTTCGTCATATTTTGCTTTTTTATTTCCGCAAAGGGAAAAACGCATCGCAAGCTCATAAAAAGTTATTTGCTGTTTATGGTGACGAAGCCTTAAAAGAACGGCAGTATCAAAACTGGTTTGCCAAATTTCGTTATGGTGATTTTTCACTCAAAGATGAAAAATGCTCTGGTAGTCTAGTTGAAGTTGATGACGACCTAATCAAAGCAATAATCGTTTCGGATCGTCACAGTACAACACGTGAGATTGCAGAGAATCTTCATGTATCACATACATGCATTGAAAATCACTTAAAACAACTTGGCTATGTTCAAAAACTCGATACATTGGTTCCTCACGAACTGAAAGAAACGCATTTAACGCAACGCATTAACAGCTGCGATTTGCTAAAGAAACGTAATGAAAATGACCCGTTTTTAAAACGACTGATAACTGGCGATGAAAAATGGGTTTTTTACAACAATATCAAGTCGAAAAGA
This sequence comes from Argiope bruennichi, assembly GCF_947563725.1. Lineage (NCBI taxonomy): Eukaryota > Metazoa > Arthropoda > Arachnida > Araneae > Araneidae > Argiope > Argiope bruennichi. The sequence goes on along the minus strand of NC_079158.1, from coordinate 30,293,910 downwards.
TCGTGGAGCAGGCCAGGTGAACCAACTCAAACAACATCAAAAGCTGATATTCATCAAAAGAAGGTTTTGTTATCAGTTTGGTGGGATTACAAAGGAATTGTCTACTTTGAACTCTTACCACCCAACCGAACGACCAATTCTGATGTCTAGATTGAACAACTAACGAAATTAAACAATGCAGTTGAAGAAAAGCGGCCCGAATTGACAAATCGAAAAGGTGTTGTATTCCATCATGACAATGCAAGGCCACACACATCTTTGGTCACTCGGCAAAAATTATTGGAGCTTGGTTGAGATGTTTTGCCACATCCATCATATAGTCCTGACCTTGCACCATCTGATTACTTTTTGTTTCGATCTTTACAAAACTCCTTGAATGGTAAAAATTTCAATAATGATGATGATGTCAAATCGTACCTGATTCAGGTTTTTGCTAATAAAAACCAGAAGTTTTATGAACGTGGGATTATGATGCTGCCTGAAAGATGGCAAAAGGTCATTGATCAAAATGGGCAATACATTACAGAATAAAGTTATTTAGTTCCATGAAAAAATTATCTTTGATTTTCTAAAAAAAATCCGCAATTACTTAGTTACTAACCCAATAGAAGAGAGATATTCAAATTTTCATAACTTAATCAGTTTTAATTTCAAAAGAGTTGAACTACTTTTATTTAAAATATTAATATCTCAAAAATATTTTATTGAACATGACACACAGAACAGAGGATCTGTATAGAAAATAGAACAAATGTAAAAAAATTCGCAATTCTTCAGCGTATTTATTGATTCAAACTATTTAAAATTTAATTATTTATTTCATTTAGACCATTTTTATTAGATATATGCGCCAATTAATAAAATTTTAGAAATTATCTGTTGGGCTCTGAGAGTGAATATCCTTTATATATTAAACTATGTATTCCCTAAATAAAATTGATTTATTGAATTAATAATATAACAATATTAAACGATCACAGAAAATATTCTCTCTCATTCATTTTTTAAAGAAAATATCACATTTCATATTTATTCCATTTCCATATAATCCACATAATTAGCATAACTTTCCCAAGGTTTAATTTCAGTAAGAGTTAACTTAATCTTTCAGTTTGAATTTTTGTCATCTTGATGGCAACGGGCTGACGAAAACTAATTTTCCCCACGCATTCATAACGTGCTCGTGCCAGCTAAATTTTATCATCATTTTGTGCGAAAAAAATTGTTGGAAAATAGGATTAAAATATTTTTTAAAAATGCATTAATAATAGAAACTTAATTTATAGGTTAAAACATTTGCATCATTGAACAGATTTGAAAATTTTTTGAAAAGAAATCAAAATTTTTTTGAACTTTAAGGTGATGTAAAAATCAGTTTTGTGCTGAACTATTTTCGAAGTTACTGTGGAAAAATGCCAAAATTTTGCTTTATCTTTAATTAATGAAAATTCTAATTAAAATTTCAAAAGAATAGCCATGAGGTGCGCATTTCTAAACTACAAAGTGTATATGTGCAAGTTTGATAGTTCTAGGGTCAAACGGTCTGGGTTGCAGAGCGCCAAAACGCTCCTAAGTAGTATGTTTTGTTACAGTCCCTGCGATGATTACGAGAAAAAAAAAGCAACTAAGGAAAAAAAAAGCCCAATTAGGGAATTGGATAAAATTCAACGAGCTTATAAAACTGTTGAAGAGATAAACAGCGAAATTCTGACCACCGTTTAAGAGTAAAAAATTTTTGATGAATGGGAAGAGAACGATTGAGTGTCAGATCACTTATGTCGAGAACAATTGAAAGTAATTGAAAATGAGTTACTATTTTTTTTTTACCAACAATTGCAATATTTTTTTCAACTCTTTACAATCAATAATGCTCAAGGCTATCCAATGCATTAGTCTTGGATTTGACAAACTGTACTTCTTACAAGGACAACGATGCGTTTAAATGAGGCGAAAAATACAAGATTTTTAATTTTTCTGTCACAACTTCGGAACAATTCAAGAAACTCTTTATACCATCTCAAAACTAAACAAAACTTCTCACAGCTATTTGTCTAATCTTAATCAACTTTTTAAAATTAATATAAACATACTCTGTAGCGATGTTTTGTTAGAAATATTAAGCTTATTTCACTGTTTGTTCAGATCAATTACTTGAACGCTTTTGTCAATGGTTTAATGGGTTATTTTCAATTTTGCTTTTACTTCGTAATTTGAAAAAAATTAATAGATGACACAAAGTTATCTCTGAATACTGTCTTCTAAAATTATTGCAATTTTTTTTCACTGATTATGTTTTATTTCGTTTCATATTTTAGCATTTCCAAATTTTTAATGCGTCGAATTTAGCATTGTGGTGATTGAATTGCCTAGGACTGAACCCGCAATGTTAGTGTCGTAACCGCGTAACATAACCACTAGACAAAAGTGATCACCCTTATCCAGAGGCTGTTAACTGGTTTATGAAGCTCCGATCACAGCATATCACATTTGAAACGCAATTTAAAACATATATATATATATATATATATATATATATATATATATATATATATATATATATAATCTTTATTTTAAAATCAAACGCATAGCGAAATGCAGAAAAATGCGGTTTATGTAGTTGAGAACAAAACGAGAATTATCTAAAAATGTCTAAATTCACACAAAAACATTATGCACGTGCAGGAAAATAATGAAAGATATGATTACAAGTATAAAATCACGTTAAATATGACTTTTTTCATGATATTTTTTTTAGCTTGAGCCCATTGAATAAGATATAATTTCACTTGGTAAGTTGCCAGTTTTCAATGAATTATTATATATATCTATATATTATCGAATTAGATTTGAATTCACTTTTTGAAAGCACCAAATGTGTTTTACTTTCGTTTAGCATTTCCCAACTACAGATATCAAATTCTCATTCTAACAAATTCTCTTTCCCTGTTAGTCATTATTGCTATATAATTAGGGTTAAGATCCAAATACGGGATTTATATTTGTTTAATCTCTTTAAAATATTTAAATATCATAGGTCCTAACAAAATATGGGTATGAATGCGGATCACAAAATCAAATAAAAATATCCCAATAGTAAAGGAAATACAATCAAAAATGCATTTTTAAAAATTTTGATTTTTTTTTCTTGTGCGTTTGCATCTCGCTTGATTGTACGTGGAAAATTGTACCATGGAGCAATTTTCGATCCTTTAAGCATTATCTGCTTTTTGCAATTTTTGGAAATTTGTTTTTAGTAACTGTTGATATTTAGACGTATACAAATACCAAAAATCTCATTCTCATCACATTTCAATTAATTAGATGTATACAAATATTATTTCATCGTAAAATAAATATAAAGACATTATTAAGTATCCGAAACCAAATATATTTAAGAGATTAAAAACTTTTAGTGAATATATTAAGTTTAAATTTAACTTTTTAAACTTGCCTAGATACTTCCTGTTCCTCTTACATCTAAATACATGTTGATAATTTCACTGCAACTATATCGGTATCATTAGAAAGGCAATTTTCGAATTTTATCAATTTTGGGAAATGATATTTTTGAGAGACACCGCAGATAAAGGTAAAAGTCTCTCAAATTTTAATTGAAATCGACAGATGACAAAAATATTCAATCCTAGTTGTAAAATATCAATTTTCAAAGTATATTTGTGTCAATTTCGCTTGTAGAGATCCAAAAGGCAGGCATACATTCTCTTATATAATTAGAAAAGGTAAAAAGTAGCGAAGCCGCAGACATAGCGGATAGCATTCGTGTATATATATATGTCAAAAAAGTTACGGGCACAATCCAACCTAAATGTGTTTTCTTTAAGAAAAAGCTGGACGTTTCTAACTGACCGAAACGTTTAACATCATTTATGGCTGTAAATATTTATACAAATCAATTTTTGAAATACACTTTATTAATATCTCCATATTTTTATCTTCATTTTTTACTAAATTGTGTGCTAGGCATAATATAATTTATGTTGTTTCTAATATAAAATATTTAAAAGTCTTTCGACCCCCTTTTCGTTTGTAAGAAAAAAAAATTATCAAAAAGGACGGATATAACGGATATTTTCGGATTAACGGATTATTAACGGATGATCCATAACGAATATGGGCGTTGTCAAAGATCTATAAATTTTTCGCATGCAAAGGATAACTTCATTGAAATTCAAATAACGCTTTTGAATTTATTATATTTTTCCTTTTTACTGATATTAAGACATATATAAACTGATGTTGAGCATGACGAATCTGTTACATAATCAGTAAAAGATTAAAAGTAAGAGTAACATAAAAGGGACACGTGTTAAATGAAGAAGAAACAGAGTTTGTATTTTTATCTCGAGTTCTCAAGCTTCCATCTTCTTAATCTGATAACTAAGCAAGAATAAATGTGAAAACATAAAAACTATAAATATAACATTTGAGGCAATAATAATGAAAATGAAGGTAATAATTAAAAATAGTATAATTGAATTTCAATACAGAAACACATTCAGGAAGAAAGTGTAAATATAATACAAGCACTTCAATATTCTAAGGTTTTTTTTTTGCCTCCTAATTGTGAGGATTCATGTTTGCTTTTGTCTTATGATAAATTAAGAGTATTGTAAAAAAAGATTGCGATATTTCAAAACAGCATTGCGCCCTCGAATTTATTACAGAATCTTGTACTAATGTACTTGTCATGTGACTGTATCTATCTGTTAAGCATCTCTAATATAGGAATTAGAAGTCGCCGGATAAATTGGAGGATTCTCATTTTTTTAGTGTTGCGCTCTGTTGGAAGAGACATCTATTTTTATATTGGGAGGGACATCGCAATTTTGAATTGTACTACTAATGCGCTTGTTATGTGGCTGTATCCATCTGTTAAGTATCTCTAATACAGAAATTAGAAGTCGCTAAATAAATTAGCGGATACTCGCTTTATAAAATGTTTTACATTCTGATTGTAAGCAAAACCATGTTATCTTGGAAGGGGCTTCGTCATTTTAAGCCGTGGTTAGCTGAGAAGAAAGATATTTGTACTAAAATACCTCCTCTCGAAACTTCTTTTTCCCATCAACGGAAAGACATGCCTACCGAAGGATTCAAAGAACTCCTAATGACTCGCTTCACTGGAGGATACAACAATTAAAGGTGTAATCATATCCCGATTACGGATATCTTGTATGAAAGAGAAGTTAGTACATAAGCTCAATTTGGCTATTTCGTTGTTGAGTTAGTATTCGTCTTACTATATGCAATGGCTTCAATCAGTTATACCGGAAAGAAGGCAACTTTTTTGGTTTCTGAGGTGTTCAGTTTGAAGTTTTATACACACCTAAATTAAGGCATCACTGACATTTTTGAAAAAAATTAATACAATATTATTTTCTGATTTCCCCCTTTTCACAGCTTACTACAATGGGAATATTTATTTTATTATTATTTATTTATAAAATTATATTTATTTCCTAGAAATGCACCTGGAAAGAGTTGCCCACAATTTGACATTAAACCGCTTTTGAGATTTCCACGGTATCCTTGCCTGCGGTTTATCTATCACCTATAAGTGAACCTCATGTGTGTTGACAATGAATGTTGGACTTGGAACCTGAATGCCTTTTTTTTTCTTCTCAACGTGATTTGCGAAAACATGTTACATCCCAATATTTTCTCTTGATACATACTAACAACCCCAGATTTTTTGGTTCATTAACAAAACACCCTGTATAATAAGAAATATATGAAAATTGTATCTTCGGTTCAATTAAAAAAACTAACTGAACCAAAATTATTATTTTGTTATTCAAATTAGCATCAGTAACACAATGTATGAAAAAAGCATGGCAATTAACGCATAGTTATATTCTTCTCACAGCTATATTTCTTCTTCCATTGTTTTCTCTCTAATAGTGCAAAATAATGCAGTTTCTGTTTATTCTAAACCAACAGTTGATACTGATATTCTAAACCAACAGTTGATAATCCAACTCTTTTATTGATTTTTTTTGCTTTTATTTGCACTAATTCCAATTTTTAAGAACTTAATTATTATTACTGCTTTTCGGGTTATAGGTACTTCTACATTGTTAACGAAGATTACCTTATCCAAGCTAAAGCTTGAAATGTTTTTGAATAGCAACAAAAACCCTTCAACAAGTTTTACATTTAAACAATTTTCATAATTTTTATGATGGTAAATTGTAGACAAATTTCTCTGAAATATTATAATAGTTGATATTTACAAACTATCGCAACCACATTAATGACAATGGAAAAAATTCAGTGTAAAATTTCCAATGCAGCGCCTTAGACACATGTGAAATCGGGGTTAGCAATTTGGTGAATTATCCTTAAAGTTGGCATGGTTGCGATATTACGTAAGTAACCCAATATTTTGCTAATTACTTTAAAGCATACTTCTCGAGGATATTTAAATGTAAACACAGGCTCATTAAACGCATTCACTTAGCATTTTCTCTAAAACTCTCCCCCAACCATGCATATGCTTATTTCACGACCCAAATATTAGACAGAAATGAAATAACGAGAAATATTTGAATGTAACGTTTCAGTATAATTTGTATATGAGAAAGCAATAATTATTGTATTTATTGCATTATGTATTGCTTCATTATTGTATTTATTGATTTTCATATAATTTGTATATGAGAGAACAATAATTATTGTATTTATTGCATTATGTATTGCTTCATTATCGTATTTATTGATTTTCATATAATTTGTATATGAGAAAGCAATAATTATTGTATTTATTGCATTATGTATTGCTTCATTATTGTATTTATTGATTTTAATATAATTTGTATATGAGAAAGCAATAAATACAATAATGAAGCTATGTCCCAATAATTTTCATAAAAGAAAGTAAAAATCATTCAAATTTTCAAACAATTACACCCCAAATATTTGATAGAAATGCTTCTATAATTAGGTTCCAATTAAATGCAACTCTCCACAATTATAAATATACGTGAAAGAAAATAAATTGTCTATTAACGGACTAATCTTGAATATCTAAGCAAAAAACTTTATTTTTATGGTAAATCATAAGTTTTAAAATCGGATAGTTCCAAGGACTTAATATAGGAAGTATAAATTAAATAATATAGGGGTGAGGGCTTGTTACAAATGTAAAAATATTATCTGACATTTTACTGATCAAAAGTTTTCTTTTATGGTAGCTGAAAAGTCCTGGGAAATGGGCTACAAAAGCATAAGCGATAAAATATATTCTTCTATAGATGAATCCTTTTTTTAATCTTTAGGTTTTTACTTTTAATCATCTAATTTTTTTTATCAAAGTCCATCTGAAGAAATGCCTCAAAATTGATGACCTTCTTTTGTTTATTATCAGGAGAGCAGGATTCCGGTAATCTTTGATCAAATTTGACAGGTGGTCTTTCCCCTACACGAGATCATCTCACTTCATTATATTCCCATGTGTTAATTTCAGAGTCTTATCTTCAAAAAGGTTGCTATATATATTCCCGATTTGAATATGTTCGTACGACTGCTGAAGATTCGCTGATCTTTTGTAAATATGGTCTTTCAATATATTTTATCAAATTATTTAAGCCATTCTCCTTTTAACTTTATTGTTACTATATTATGATAAGAAGATTAAATACAATTTAATGCACTAGAGTAAAGTTACCTTTTATTTCTTTAATAAGAAGATACGCGTCTAAAATTTTGCCTCTAAATTTATCTTAGAATTCCTAACATAGCATCTTAAAATAAATGGTATGTTTTTTCTTCCTAAAGAGGTGCACATTTTTTAAAAATGATGTAAGTTTTAATTAACTAATTATCACTTGAATTTGAAAGAATTTTCAGATCACGAGTTTGTTAAGTTAGAATATTTATGTTTATATTTTAATTTGTTTTTTAAAATGGAAAATAAATTGTTCAATAAACATTCAAAGGTTTAAAAATTCTTAAATAACTTCATGCATATTATACTTATGTTTGCTCATACATTTTTGATTTATTAATTATTATTCAAAATACCCTTTTCCTTTATCAAATAGATGTATTTCAAAATAAGCCATGGAACGAGTATTTACAGATTGAATTATTTTTATTCTTAAAATAACAGTTATTTACTTATTTTGGAGTAGCTTAAAAATTCAGATATTCCTTGCTTAACAGTGTCTTCTGTTTTAACTAAATCCTGTGTTAATTAAATTCTGATCATATAGCGTCTCTAACATTTGTGTTACACTCTATAGTAAGCTACTTTAATATGGTATAAAATTCAAAAATATAAGCAAATTATTCAAATCACTATGAAAAAATAAATTAAGGAATATTTTTATGCTTGAAGCATTAATCATTTAATTAAATTACAATAATAAAAGTTTTCAACATTCTTTAAAGATTTGCTACAGATAATACCTGCTTATTTATTGGAGATCACAAATTTTACAGGATGTACTTTGAATCACTTTAATATCAATGGAAGCTAATGAAAGACAATATTAATTGGTGGATGAATTTTTTAATTTTTTGAGAATTGTTTACACATTTTGCTCTTATGTATTGCAGAATAGCAAACTGAATTGAATTCTATTATTTCTATTTTGTATTTATTAATATTTATTTTATACTTATTAATATTTATTATTTGAATATTACAAAATTTTTTTATTTCTCTTCAAATTAAATTATTTTTCATTTATAAAGATCTTCTTATAATAGCAAAATAATTTATGACTAATGCATTTTACCTTATTCTCAAAGATCATCTGATTAATTGCTTTCTTTTTGATACCATATCTTGTTATATACTTTATTAATTACACTATTAATTTATTTATACAATTTTTAAAATAATAATAAAGATTGAGAGGATATAATGTTTTTTTTTAATTCCTTCAAGTTTTGATTTCATTGCAGAACAAAATTTGAAATGTTCTTAATATTAATATTTCAATAAATTATTATCCGACTATATATATACTTTCCAAATTTATCAATAGTTGCATTACTTTTATTTTAAAATCATCTACTCATTCTTTTTTTTATCTTTTACCATTTTGCACATATCTTAAATATTTCATTGTAATTTTATTTATTATTATTAACACTGAACATTATTTTGCAGAATTTACAATTATTTTACGAATTTCCAATTTTAAATATTTGCTTTGAAATTAAAAGTTAAGAAATATAGATTACAGTTCTTAACCAAAATTTCCCGACAAAAGTTAATTCATTACTAATTTAAAAAAACCAGAAGTGAACCCATCCTCGGTAAACAGAATATATCGTAAAAACTACTTCATATTGTTCGAAATGACATATTGTTGTTATAATAGTAATATATTTTCGTTATATAAATTCATTTACTACCTCAAATTTTAAAGGATTCTCACTATAAAATATAGAAGCTTCCAAAATTAAACTGACAAGAGTCATTTTCCCGAAACTTTTTCGCATACTCTCTAATACATTTTTGCAGTCAGAAAGCTTTCAAATGAAAATTTAAAATAGGAATTTAACTAAAATCTTCTTCATGAAATGGGGAAAATTCCTTGAGGATGAATAATTAGTTTTTATGATAAATATACAAATATATTTCAAAATACAAGAAAAGAGAGTAAATTACAATTGTCTCTTTGAAAAATTTCTTATAGAAACCTTTTTAAATCTAAAGATTATTTCGAACAGAGGCAATGCAGACGTTTAGTCTTTACAAAATTTACAATTTTATTCTTGCTGAAATTTAATGTACAGAAAACAATGTTACATACAACGGAGGATTAAGGATGATTTAGAAGTATTTATTCCATTAATTTAACATTAAAAAATTGTTTTATAAATATATTTGATAGTTTGAACTGTTTTATAAAGTAAAAAAGAAAAAAAAAATACATTTATTTTCTTGCAAATGCTTTCATGCTGTTGCATAAGTTATAACTCTTTTATTTTTGCCATGCATTTTATTTTTTCAGCTACAAAATCTACAGCTATTAATATTGGTAAAGAAAAATTACCAGTTATCAAAAATGAAAATATATCTGAAAAATCTGTGATTGTTTTTTGAAAAACTGGGAGAGGAAACCTATATTTTAAAAACTCTTTTGAGTTTTTTTTATATGAATAGTTCTTTGTTAAGTAATTTAATTACCCTTAACAAACATTCTTTCGAATGCAGCAGAAAAAAAAAATTAAAGAAAGTACGCGGTTACCAATTCATTTTTAAAACGAACGCGATAGAGAAAGAAGAATTTTTCATTCATTTATTTCTTTCATATTTTGATAAAAATTGAAAAATTCTTAAAACGATAAAATAACTATCGTAAAAAGAGCAAATGGTTTTTAAGGAATTGAAAAAAAAATACAACATTTATTTCAATTAAAATGTATAAATCTTTTGAAACAGTTTTAAAAAAATTTCATACCAGATATTTGCTGTCATATTTTTTTAATACCCAAATGTCTATTTTCAGCATTTATTAAAGGAGTTTGTATATTCTTTTTCCACTGTTATTATAGCGGTTATTAAGCTGTAAATACATCTTGTTATCTTAATCACTTTCTTACATTTCAGCCCCATGCAGTATCTGACGCTATTCCTGTTGGTGGGCCTTGGCCTTGCCTCGGCTTACACAAGCGATTTCGGTATGTGAAATTTCTGAATCTTTTTTCTAATATAGATAACAATATAGAAAGCGAATACAAAGCGAGGGGAACCAGATTTAGATGAATGTTTTTGGTACAACATTTTCCATGATATGTTTGTGAAAACTATTTAAAACTGTTTCAGGAATTAAAGATCCCAATAAAGCATGTCTGCAGAATATAGAAGATAGATTATGTTTAATTTGTTTGAAAAGTGAATTTTTTAAATAAGAACAAAACTGTAGTAGTTATTTTTATGAATATATGTATTTGTATTCTTACACAAATCTTACAAAAAGAAATAAATTACTCCTTACCAGTTTATAAAAAGGAGTATTAAAATAGAACTTTTAATTAAAGTTTTTAAAAAATTTTACCAAAGAAATAAATAGAAAGTAATAGTATTTAAGTGTCAGTTCATAAAAGTTCTTTTGATACATCAATATACAATAACATTTTTAAAAAGTCACAAAAAAATAATCATTTTTTGGAACCTACTTAATTATATACTACTTATTTCTACTTTTGAAACATACTTTCTAAAAACTTATAAAGACATAGTTCATAAGTTTTTACATAGCATACAACATACTTTTATATAAATTTCCTTTGCATATGCATAGATACATACATACTTTTGAAAAACATATATACATAACCTACATGCTTTTAAAACCTTATAAAATGTAGAATATTTTAAATTTTTTTCTTCTAATAATTTCTTCTTCTTTTATAATTCATTATTATAAATATTATTGAATCTTGAAATATTTTTTTCTCAAAATAACGACCAGAGCCGCTACTCGAATGGACTCTAAATTCAATTAAATTAATATTCCAACCAATAATTCAATTCTAAAACGTAGACGTATATTGTTCTCAACAATACCCAAATTTCAAAACTTGTTTATTTTTAAATGAGTAGATTTGATTAAAAATTTCTTCCCTATAAAAATGAAACATTCTACAAGTGCATAACATGAGAAAAAGGACATTGCGCGATCCAATTTAATTCTCAATATCAGTCGAAAATAGAAAATTCCTTCTGCATTGTCTAACATTTAATTATAGGAGATAATATAATAGGATTACTTATTTTTGCGATATTGTGTCTCTTGAGTTCGAAAGACAGAGAGTGGGAAATCCGAATTCAATACGGACATGGGATGTTCAATTTTTGAAAGAACTTTTTTGCAACCATGTTCATGCTCATATATTTAATTGAAATTTTTACGTTATGATGAATCTATGCCGTTTAAATAAAATTGGAGGAATATGATTAAGCCAATATTAAACCCCCGTGGGGCACCTCGAAATGAGAATGAGATGCTTCCGGCATGGTTGTTGAATTGCGCCACCCTGGAGGGTACACTAATAGGTGGGGGATCTGGCTCCTCCCATCGATGACGGGACGTACTTCTTTCGGGGATGGTTGTTCCATGGCCGGTGACGGCCCTTAGGACTCAACCACAGTTCCCGCCAATGTTGCTGTTGCGGCGGTCCGGTCATTCAATTTTATGGTTTAAATCCGTGGGCCTTCGTGGCGGGTCGGAGAGTTAGGTGGCTGACTAAGCCAATATTAAATTACACGTTATGTTTCTTTTTTTTATAGATAAAGATAATCTACAAAATATTGATTATCCTGTTTATGTGTGTATAAATGTAATAAATGTACAAACATTGTACAAATATTTTCATTACTTTTGTATTTAAAACCTTCTAAGAAATTCTCTGATTGATTTTAATGATGATCTTTTTTTTTTCTTCTAGACGATGGCCTTTCAATTGATAGGTAAGTTAAATGAAATTCGACATGAAATTTATATTTAAGTTGCTTCTCAAATGCATTTATATGAAGAAATTTAATTTATTAGAACACTAAAACCTCAACTACGAGTGGTATGTAGAAACTAAATTCCATTTTCAGTTTTTCGTCAAGGAAGCACTGCATTCATGTTTCCCATATGGTGTGTCCACTTTTCAGGTTCATTGATAAATAATAAATTTCGTTTTTAGATCACTGAATATAGCGTCCGCTGTAAGTGGAGTATTTAAAATGTCTTTAAAAACTGAACACATGCACCTCATGTGAGTTATGTTCTGTCATCTGTTTTCTTAATACTTTAAACATTAAATCAACTGAAATTAGGTCATGTATTTGTGGAGTTTATTGCCAAAACACGATGAGTGATTCGATACTAAAGATATGTGTGTGTGAAATTTCATTAAAAGGCATGAAAGTCCCACGATGAAGAACGAAATGTATGACATTCTCTGCTTCATGATAATTTGGTTATAAAAGTTAATGAGGAGATGAAGGAGAACTGTAGATTCCCTATTACGACACTGTATTTTCTTCAAATTTTCTGCTAATTGCTTCATCATCGCATGTAGTGTCTTTTTTATCATGCAGCGTCTTTTTATCACAAGCAGAATTGTCGACAAGTGTATACAAAAGTTCATGCCCCACTATGAGGAATGCTTTAGCAACGGGGACAACAATGTTAAAAAAATATCCCAAACATTCAGCTTCATTAAACAATAAAAATGCTTTCTAATAATCCAACTCTTCAGCGGAACCCTTTGTATAAGTTAAAATTTTCTATAAAGTGTTTCGCGATATTTTTCTTTAAGAGATACATATACAATATACGTGGCGAGCCATAAGTTTACATATTTTGTATAACTATTTTATAAATAATTAATCACGTACATCAAGGGTTTATGTATCAAGCTAATCATTCCAACATATTAGTTAGCAGGATAATATTCTTTGTTGGAATGATCAAAGGTCAAATATCACTTCATATTTGACCTTCAAAGACAACGCGAAATTTACACTGTCTACAAGACCGACCGATATAATGATTCCTAAACATTTATTTAGGACCAATTTCAGGGATATCCATGTATTTCTGCCGATAACTCTCGAATGGCAGTCTACTAATAAAATAGTACAATTTCGATGCAAATATACTACTAATAGCATAAAATTACGGTACTAAATATACTACAGAAAACCATATGCTATGTTTGTCCAGTACTGTAATTAATTTTCAGAATTGTCATGTACGTACACACAATCAGACATGTATGAGTCGACATAATACCAAAAATTGTACCTTAAATTTTGCATCTTGACGGGAAAGTCTTTATATCAAAATTTATCAAAATATTGGTGGTCTCAATCTTTCGTGAAAATATTACTGTTTTTGAAATGATAATAGAGAATTAATAGAATTCTAGAACAGAATTCAATAAATAATGCTAATATAAAGTTTAATAAAACTGTTATTAATGAAATACAAATAATTGTTGTAATAAAGTAAGGCTCTATTTTCAAGTTTGGATTTTCTAGCAGAATTTATTACCTATTCGTAGCAACCTCTTACATAGAAAAAAATGACTTACATTTTGAAATCTTCCATGGTATAAATTTAACAAGCTTTGCGTTAAATGTGATAATATTTAACAAATCCAGCATGTTATAATTACGAGTTCCATGAATTGTTTTATTATTTATGTTTATTAGATCAATTTAATAATAGTATTAAAAAAATAATTTCTTTTCCGAATAGTATAAATCATAGTTTGAAAGAAGCTATGAATAATTAAGGGTTGTTTGATAAACAAATGAGAACTTCAGTAAGAAATATAAAGTTGTAATAGACGATATTTTTGTAGCTCTACTTTTCCTTAAAAATTCTGGAATAATTCTGAATTTTATTTAAAAAGCGCAACAACAACAACAACAAAAAAAAGCGCAACATTATTGACGTTGTTTCAAATATGCAACAAGTCTGGTGATTCAGAGCAATAAATTTCTGGGTGTTAAAATTAGTCAAAAACTTGAGATAACATTTCTGCAATTTTTTTATCTTTAACGGCAGAATTAATAGATTTATTCTGTTTGCGACGACCAAGTTTAAATTAAAACCTTAGTACTAAGATATTTTCTATCTTTTGTAGGTTTGAAAATGTGGATCTAACTCCTTACCAAGCGTAAGTATGTTTTGAAATAATTGTTGATAATAACTTCTGCATTGAAAATTAAATTGCAGCACCTCTTAAACTTTTACAATGAAACATAAGTTTTACAGATTAAGAAAGAAAATAACAACAATGTATATGCTTAACAATGTGAGATTTTAAGCACCCATGCATTGAATGGCGAATTGGTTAAGGGAAACCTTGTGCACTGAAAACTGAAATCAATTAATTTAGAAAGAATTAATTACAAATAGAATATTTTTAGTGTGAAATATTTTAAAATTAGAACGTTATATTCATTTGTAAAATTTATAAATCAACAAGATTCATAAAAAATAGGAATATTCTCATTACATTTTTCTTATCAATTACTTGATTGTTAATATCAATTGCTAATGAGTCATAAGACAAAAGAACAAAATGATATATGTTCTTTTGAAAGTACTTATGTATTTATAAGCACTTATGAATAAATAAAAAGTATTAAAAATATATATAAGTAATAAAATATATAAATGTGGTGAACTGAAGATCATTATCATCTATGAAATGGAAGCAAGAAGGCATACAGTTTTGGGAATATTACTTTAAGGACCACATTTCACACAAAATAAACGTTTAACTTGAAAGGTATGACATGCGCACACCTTATCAGAACAGCATCTCACTCATTGCAACAACAATCGCAATGCACTGTGGGATGCGTATTTAATCAGGCATCGCCATCTATTATCCAAAAGAGAAGATAGAGTAAAGCAACTGCTACATAAATATAAATAAAAATACTATAAGTAAGAAAGTATTATAAGTATCTTTGGATTTATGCAAGATACAGAGAATTAAAATTTTGTGTTTTGCAAGCGATATGGTTTAGCAGTTACAAAAAATAGGAAAGAGTTTTCGAAACCAGTTCTTAAAATTAGTTCTTCTTATTTGTAAGTACTAATCAATGAACAATTCTTTCTTGTGACAAAATATATTATAACTTATTGCGATGTAATTTCTGTTATTACAGTGGAGGATGGATTTCGGAACAGATGAGACAGACTTTGGAAAAGATGGTAGAAGGCTTCGAAAAGGCCCTCGAAGAAGGAAGAACAATCAGCGAAAGAGCCTTCAGGAAGGTAAGATACAAAGCATAGGCAATACGGATAATTTAACCCTTTTTTTGTTGCTCTATGAAAAAAAGCTCAATGAAAATCCCCCACCCCTTTTTTTGTTGCTCAATGAAAGTTAATGAAATCAAAGTTGCTCCCATAAAAGTTAATGAAAGAATTACTTCTGAGCAACAAGTATTTTAATTAACTTTGATGGGAGATCTTCAACTATAAATGCTTTATACGAATATTTTAAGCATTCTTCATAACAAATTTCTGGTATAGCTGAAAAAAGGTTCTAATCAAATTGAAATTAATTAAAATGCATTTATGATCAAGATAAAATTGATTAAAATAAATTTTTAGCTAAGACAAATTTTTAAGAAAACATCAATAAATTATATATCCTATGTGAAACCAAAAAAAAAATTACTATAATTTTTCTTGATATACTGTTAAAGGAAATAATTACCAATAGACATTTTTTATAGACACAGAGTATAATTGAAATGAATGTTTCACTTTTAGGCAGAAGAGCTCTACCATAAACTTTTGGACTGGGGAATTGATATCGGTGAAAAGATCAAGGAGGCCCTTGAAAGGATTGGCAAGGATTTTGAAAACAATGAGTAAGTTGAAATTTAGAAAGGATGAAAATATTAAAATTATATTAATTATTAGATATAATGCACAAAATTCTTTTGAAATATCTTTGCATTGTAAAAAAAATTTAAATATCAGCAAATACATGACAATTTTATTTTTCTGTCATGTTTATAGAGACAAATATTTTGAGATTAACTGACAAAGTATTTTATTTAAATTTTCTTTCCTTCTTCCAGACTCGACCAAGCAGACAATCTTTTGCGTGCGTAAGTATTGTTTAAATATTTTAATAAAGTTGTTTCATTAATATTCATTTACTATAAAATGTAGAATATAGCATGAATGAAGAAATGAATAAATCGTGCATCTTCATAAGAGGTTAATTAAAAGCAAAATGGTAATCAGAAATTAACTCTGCATACTATAATTAATAGATGGCATATTATTATTCCTTGATTTCAAAAAAAAAAATCAAGGATGCATATGATTCGACTTTAAAAGGCAGATAAAAGTTCTAAAATAAATACTAAGACCTAATATTTAAAAAAAAAATTCGAATTTCGGGGTCTTGTTGTCATTGAAAAAATGCATTTTGCTGTAACCATAAAATATCCCATTTCTATTATTTTGGAGAAATTAGCATTCAAATGTCTTAACAAGAAGATTAGTATTGAAGTCCCAAATAATCACAATGATAAATAACGTACAGAAATTTCAGAAAGTTGGTTGTTGCTTCCTTTTTTTATTAATTACAAAGTTTCCTATTCCATTATCAAAAGAATTTGAAATAGGTGTAACAAATAATTTGATTTAAAAATTGAAACAATTGCAGAAAACATTTCTTTAATCTTCTCAGAAATTACGACATTGATGAAATATAATCTTAAATTTTGTTATAATAATCCAAAAATTAAATTTGAAACTGATATTGGTTAATATAAAACAAATATAATAATATTGCCATTATAAAATTTTAATTTTAATATTTATTATGTGTATTATTTTCTTAATTATACTGATAATAGTTAAAGAAATGAGATTTCAGAAAAATATTCCAAAAGTCATGTCTTTAAAAAGCAAAGCCGAATTGAAGCAATGAATTTTAAGCATATCTTACAGATGAACAAATGCAGTCCTTTTAAAGCTTTTCAATGGAAATTCCTTAGAAGTTTTCACCGAAATTAACTTACAATATATTATCTGAGATTTTATACATTAATTTTAGTCACATTAAACAAATTATTTTTAATCAAATTGGACAAGAAAGAATAAAATGCCAATGTAAATTATTTTACTTTAATATTTGCTCATATAGTGGAGATTGGATCACAGACAGAATGAGGGAGACTTTCGAAAAAATGGTGGAAGGCTTCGAAAAGGCAATCGAAGAAGGAAAAACCATCAGTGAAAGAGCTTTCAGGAAGGTAAACGAATGTTTCGACTATACTTATATATTTAAAAGAAAACACTTCAATTATACACTTTTCTAGCCATGGTATTGTAAACCAAATGGGTTAATCATTTTCAGGCTGAAGAACTCTACCATAAACTTTTGGATTGGGGAGTAGATGTTGGTGAGAAAATAAGGGAGGCCTTTGAAAGGATTGCGAAGGATTTCGACAAAAATAGGTGAGTGAAATTTGGTAAAGATTTAAAACTAAAACGAAAAGAATAAAATAATAATTTGTTCATCAAATATTCCTATAAATATTAAATAATTTAAAAAATGAAATATTTTCAGATGACTTAACATTTCTATTTTTTAAGCTATTGTAAATATATAAATATCACCAAAATGGAAAAAAAAAATTAATTTATTTTTCTTTGGTAGAGCTGCCGACCTTGAAAATCCAATGCAAGCGTAAGTACAATTTAAATATTTTAATATATGACTTTTTTTGCTTACTTTGGGGGGGGGTGCCTCGTAATTGAGGATCAGAAACTTTCGGCATGGTTGCTGGCTCTCTCCACCCTGGTGGGTACACAAAAAAAGGGGGGTGGAGATTATGGCTCCTCCCATCGATGAATGGAAGGATTGCTCCGTGGCCGGTGATGGTTCTTAGGGCTCAACCACAATTCTCACCAGTGTTGCTTTTGCTGCGGTTCTGTCATTCAGATTTTTCCGTGTTTATTTCGGAGGGTCGGAGTATCCAGTTTGTGGTTATTTACTAATTAAGTATGGAAAATATTGCATACCATATGTAAACATACAACAT
Source organism: Argiope bruennichi (assembly GCF_947563725.1). Lineage (NCBI taxonomy): Eukaryota > Metazoa > Arthropoda > Arachnida > Araneae > Araneidae > Argiope > Argiope bruennichi. Next base: position 30,275,342 of record NC_079158.1, on the reverse strand, counting down.
TTCAAGGGAGCTAATGAGGAACGAGTTAATCAGCGAAATAGTTAGTTAGGAAATTTTCATTTTTAATATGTATAATATTATTTCTGGCCTTTAGAAAGTAATGAAAAACGAAAACAAATATGAATGATTCGGTATAAAAATAGATAACAGTTGAAGGAAAAAAAAGGCATGATTGCTTTCGAATTACTTTATATTTGAATGTGGTAGTAATATCGAGAAACTATAATTAGTTATAGCTATATTGTACTTCCATTTATTTCAACTAAGAATTTTGCAATTAAATGTAATTGAATTAACAAGAATTTAAGGTTGCTGAAAACGAAAATAATCATAATAATAAGTGACATTCTTCAATAGTAAATAGCTTGTAGTAAAATTAATTTTAATTTTCTACTTAGATTTCGCATACTACATAAAAAAATGATATAGATAAAGCAAAGAAAAAACCCATTTAAAATTGATAAATTTTTGAATAAATGAAACTGAAATTAGTGAGTACAAGTTTAAACTCGAAATAATACTAAGAAAATTTATTTTCTGTTCTCAATAAGTATTTTGATTCCTTAAGAATACAGTGCTTAGTTTTGCTAACAGAATTTAACACAGCATTTTCTACATGCATTTTAATTTTTAAAAATAATGTCTTATAAAACTCTGAAATTGTGATTTCTAAGAAATATGTAGTTCTAGCATGAAAATGTGACAATTTTCACGAAGCCATTGTAAAATATAGTAGTAGATGGAAGTTGCTCTTTTAATATGTTTGCATCTATGTATAAATACCTAAAAGGTATTAATTATACCACTTAATTTCAAAATGATTTGTTTAGCAGTTTTCTCAATTTTATATATATTTATTATTGAAATAAGAATTTCAAAAAAGATTTTAACATTAATAACTTTCCAATAATTTTTATTGGATGAGGTTACAGAAAATAGACGAGGTTTTTTTAAAAAAATTAATACAACATTTTTTGAAAATTTCTCGAACCCATGGTGTTAACTACAATAGGGCTTTGAAATGGGTCCAATGTCAAAAACAAATGGAAAGCAACTTTAGTCGAAAAATTCATCGGTTAATCGTTACCAAGGTTTTGGGTAATGATCTGGCATTCATTTATTAACTATTAAAAAACATGTAAATCTCTTTTTAGTGATTATTCTATTACTGCAGGAAAACGATATTACTGATTCGAACAATGTTAGCTATTATATCAGCTGCTGTTTGGTTAATAATAATAACATAGAAAACCAACCATATCAGAACATAAATATATAGAATAAAAACATTTAATGCCGAGGATTTAATAAATCATACCGAAAAGAAATCAGTTAATAATTGACATCAATTGTTTTAGAAAATGATTCTGAAAAGATTATTTTATCTAGAGAACAACGTGGCCCAATGATCGACAGATTAAAGGAAGCTTTTGAAAACGTTGTGAACAAGATGAAGGAAGCCTTCGAGAGTGGAAGTGGTGTCAGAGGAGATCTTATGAAAAAGGTAAAACATAGCAAGATTTGATGCATCTTTATTAAGTGGAACCAAATGAAGTGCCCTGGGTGAAAAATGATTTTAAGCGATGTGTTTTTACTTTAAAATAATAGTTAAAGACAATAAAAATGATAAAAACCCTGAAATTTATATTAAGAAATAATTTTAATGTCAGTAAAATGACGGAATATTTATTGTCTAAAAATTATTTTATTCTTATGATAGTACCTCAAGAATGGAGCATCCTGAAGTGGGGATAAGAAACATCCGGTATGGTGTTGATTCTAGCTTCCCTGTCAGGTGAAATAATGACTTGGGCCTATTATCTTCATACCTATGATGGGACATATCTCCTACGAGAGAGCCTATCTCCCATTGTGTCCAGTAATGGTCATTACGACTCAGCCATAGTTTTTTGCAGAGTACTATTGCACTGATGCTCATTCAATTCATTCCGGATGTCACGCTAAGGGCAGGGGGAGTTCTTTTGCAGTCATGAAGGTCGAATACACAAAATTTCCACATCATGTATTCAATGTTATAACGAGAATAAATGATGCCTGGGGATTTATCTTTCTTCCCAAACCTTCGATTAAAAAAAATACTGCAAAGTACTGTCTCAACCTCTAAATCTGACTCGACTTGCAGATGTGGCAATAATTTTTTAACACATCTTGATAGAATGTTAAAGCTACTGTAAAGTGATTATAATTTTTCTTGTCAATTTCTGTCAAACTATTTATATTTTTTGGTAAAAATTGCACGCCTGATCGGGTTTCAATACTTCAGACTGGCCAAATTTTACTCTGCTTCGGTTTGGCAGTGTTGCCTTTTTCACTCATGGCAAATAAAGATAGTTAAGTCTTTTTAGTTGCCTGTAGATGAAGTATCAATAGTTTAAATAAATAATTTTGATTGACACAACACTATTGAAAACTTTCAATAAAATTTATGCCACACTATACATAATTTAGATAAAACTGGCCGTACTTCTGCATAGCTACTATAGAAATCTCTAATCCATTGCTCTTTAGTACAATTTTCTTTTAAAATCAGCTTCCTAAGATATTTTTTATGAATATGCTATTTTTGTTTTTCCAAAATAATAATATGAATAAAATTAACTTCTGAAAAAAAATTGTTTATTCTACTTTATTTATGCAAAATTTTGGATGTTTTGGGACAATTAAAAGCTATTATAAACTTTATAATAAAAATAAAATAAAAAAAATCACTATAATAAATCAATACTCACTATAAAACTCTGAACATTATTATCTTTACATAACCTGTATGGTTAAATTATTCTAATGATAAAATCATCAATTGGGAAGTTGTAATATTGTATTGAACTACTAAAATTTAATAAAGGCATATTTTTATTTTTAATTAAGATTTAATTTCATTTTACTAGGCTGAAGATATTTATGAGAAGTTAAAGAACCTTAAAGTTGAAATTAGTGATAAAATCAGGAGCATTTTTGAAGATCTGAAGAGTAAGATGGGCAGGAACAGGTAAGACTTGAAATTTTGAATTGCAGAAAGGGAAATGAACGAAAATTGAAAAATGGATAATAAGCGTCAAATTAAATCTTCTATTTTTAAAAGAAATTAGAGAGTATAAAGTAGCTGAAGGATACCAAAAGAGTAATGTTTAAAATAAAATATTAAATTTATACCTGTTCGCAATAGTAATTCTTTTAATTATCAATCAGCCAAGTCAAATTGCATGTGATTGAAATACTGTAAAAATGATGTTTATAAATCGCTCTGTCAGTTAAATATCATATAAAATATTTCTTTCTATTTAGATATTTTAAATGATTTATCTATACAATGAAACAAAGAATATGGAATTTTTGTTTCAAGATTCATTACAAAGAAAAATTTTTTGTACAAAGATTAAGTTTTCTTTTACATAAAATGGTCTTCGGTCGATTTTTTTTTCTCTACCGTACGAAATATTTATAATTTCTTGTTGCCCAGAAACAACATGGATGTTCTTAAGCTGATGAATATTGTTGGACAAGTTCTAGTTCTCAAACTTAGAAAAAAATAGTAAAGCTAAAAACGCTATCAAGAGTAATATCAAGCTACCATCATAGGAGAGATCAAGAGTAATACTAAGCAAATACATCATAAGAGATTTTTGAATAGTTGATTTGTTATCATCGATCCACAAATTTTCTTTAGTTTAGTTTGAATTGAATTTCGATTAATTAATAGATTGAATTGATATTCATTCACTCTGCAAATATGAAACGCTGTTAAAAAAAGACTAAACATTTTAATTGGTAAGATCCTTAAACGAAGCATAATTAAAAAAAAATCTGCATATCACACATCATAAAACACACACACACACACACACACACACACACACACACACACACACACACACACACACACACACACACACACACACACACACACACACACACACAATTTTATTTATTATTAATTGATTTAAAATACATAAAGAATCTATTTTTTTCATTTGAATTTCTGATTTTTGAGGCGGTATGAATAGTTAATAAATCTAAGGACATCAAATTCATTCACCAAAGGCTAAGGAAAGGAATAAAAGAAGGTTCAAAACAGAACTTGGCATTTTTATATCATATGAATTTCCAACGCATACAGTTTATATATCATTAGAATTTATTTTTTACAGAAGAAACAAAAAATAATTAAATTATTATTGGCTATCTGCATTTTATAATTACTAATGGTTGAATCTATTGGCATAATTTTATAAATAAATCAAATTTCCAATTCAGTTTAAATTATATATCGCTATTTACAAGTGCTTTTCAAATCAGTGTCTTATCTTAAAAGGGAAGGGAGACATTTATGCTAATATCAAATTACATGACCAATGAAGTAAATTTAAACTATCCCAATTCTCAAGAAGTGTTAAGAGAATCTTAGATCTAAGTAAAATAGGAACTGAACTAAAAAAAATATTGACAAGTTATTTTACATTATCATCATATTTTTATTTTATATTACACTCTGAAACATTTTTTGAATGAAAATAATCTTATAAAACGTATTTTATTTTATGCATTCATTTTACAAATATCTCATTTTAAAACAATCATGCACTATTCATACAAATATTGCTTTAAAAGTTGACATATAATTACATTAACTGTCAAATCTTTTATTTGTATTCAATAATTTACTGTCTATCGATGTTTTAATAAGTGCATAGCAAGGATTTAACAAAATGTAATATATCAAAAAGCATACATGAATTGTTGGTCAATTCAAGATATTAATTTCATGCTGAATTATAAGTTTTGAATAATGTTGAATACTATTCAACAATAATTAGATATATGAAAACATTAAGCCCCTCCCCTTCCCTCAAAAAAGTCGCAGATATTCAGATAAAGTTTAAAAGATTTATTCTAAAGAATAGAAAAGTGCTGTGAAACGGTGAACTGCGAAATTCATGATTACAATTATCTGCAATGATTATTTTTATTATTATTATTATGACTGCAGTTATGATTACAATAAATAGAAGAATGATAAATTCATGAGTGTATTTAGGAATTGCAATATGAAGTCATATTATAGTCAAAACTTATTTTCTTATGCAGTGTACAACATGGTAAAGTGGCCGACAGACTGAAAGAGGCTTTCGAAAACATTGTGAACAAAATAAAGGAGAGATTCGACAGCGGAAATGGAGTCAGTGGAGACCTCATGAAAAAGGTAAAACACAGCAAACTTTTATCAACCTTCATTAAGTGGGATAAAAATAAATTGCTTTTAATTAAAATAAATAAGAATAAATTATTTTTAATTAAGTGGGATAAGAATAAATTATTTTTAAATAAAATTATATTAAATAATGCGATTGAGACGTTTAAAGAATACTTGAAGACATTTAAACTGACAAATACTGGGAAATGCACTTGGTGCGATTAAAAATGTAACATTGCTATTATAATCTCATAAATATCAAACTATTTTATTCTTATGACTGTACTCTACACAGTGGGGATCTGTCCATAATGAAGTTGAGAGGCTTTCGGTGTGGTACTGCTTCTTACTTTCTAATGGGTAACATTTTGTTGGGCTTTATTAAGATATTGATATATCTCCATACCAATGGGGGTTTAGTTATAATAAAGTCCCGTTTTAAAGCAACACTAGGGCTATTTTGGGACGGACCTCGTAATTTTGAACCGCGGTTAGATGACGAGGATGACACCTGAGCTGGCACCTCCTCTCCACACCACACCAGCGAGAGGACGTTTGGTCATGACGGATTTAACGTACAACAGACCCCCTTCTTCGGTGGAATCGGGTCACGAACCTGAAACCCGCCGGTTCCGAAGCCGAGACTTACCACCAGGCCACCGCGGCCCATACCAATGGGGGAAGATTTCTCTTACGATCTAAATTTCTTGACAAAAATTTCATATCTGATCATGTTTCTGTACCTTAGATGTGTCGAGCTTTGCAATCACATAGTTGAATTTTTAATTCATGCAAAAACAATACGTAAGCCATCTCTGGATCACTTGTTATTAGTTTAAATAAGTAATTATGTCCGTTATAGGACTGTCGGGAACCTTCAATAATCAACAGGATTGATTCCCTCAAAACTTTGTTACATATTCTCTAATAAAGGCGTTATCCCCCACTGTTAACAAAGAGTTACGTAGCCTAAGTAAGGCGGAGAATGTTTTGCATGGAACTGGAGTACAATAGTTACAAAATATTTACCTCTGGCGTGAAAGTAGCGTTTTTACTTAATCTGTCGTGTTATCCTTGGTGAGCGTTTTGGAGATTAATGCCTGGCATGAGGTTAATGATATCCTTCCGTTTTAGACGCGCTTTTTTCAACCATTTGAATCCAAACTGATGCAGAACTTGTTATACAATTGTAATCACAAAAAACATACCGAATTTCATGTATTGATGTTATTACGTTTTTGAATTATCGCGTCTACATGTTTCTAAAAGTAGAAATCGATAGATTGCCGACCTTTTGTTGTATTTGGCTGAAAATTTGATAGGATATTTATATTATAGATATAAAAATTATGTGCATCCTTTTATCCATTTAACTTTCCTTATTTCGTCATTATCATGCTCACTTTTATTCCAAGAGTTCGGAAGGCAGACTTCCTCCGAGTGATTTTGCTCCAAATGTGGTAGAAATCTAAAAATTTGATTTAAAGATCATATACCATATAGTTTCTAAGTTACTGTATTCATAGGCATAAACATACAAACAAAAGGCTGGATTGATATAATTCCATAAATGTGTTTTCCGAATTCTGGAAGGTATAAAACAGAGATTCGTTAACATTCAAGTTCGCAAAAGCTAGAATCTTTTGACAATTACCTTATTGTCTCTGTATTTTGCAAATGAGAAAGTAAAAATATAACTACACTGTACAAATTTTCGATAAAATTTGCTTCGTAAATAGAGTTTGACGGTTTTTAAACCCGGTCCTCTTCTTCAATAAATAAAATAAACATACAAATATTTTAAATTTTATCGGTTGGGACCGATTCGTCTAGCAGCTGAAGACTTAGGCGACAAGATACCAATTTATTAACAAGAAAAGGTATATCTGAATTTCTGTTAAATGAACTAAAAAATTTAAGCACTGAAATAAGTTTATAAAATTATTATATGCTTTAGAAAAACGAATTCGAGAAAGAAGTAGAATTAGCAACTCTTTTGCTGTATTTGCACATTTCTAGTTCAGCGAAGAAATATAGTGTACTTTCTTTAGATTCAAAAACCAAAATTATTGAGTTATCTGGAAAGATACTGTTTAGAATATTTCCGAATTTTTATGTGGAAACCAATTCTGATGAAGAGCAAATCGAAGAAACTACTCATCAGAGTAATGCTTTTTTAAAAGAAGCCATGGAAAGATCAATTCAAAAATTTTTTGAAGACCCTGAAGAAAAACTTGAAAATCCAAAGACACCGAAAGCTGAATTTTCATTATTTGAGTCGACGAATAAAAGAACAAAAAACTTAGATTTGTTATTTGATGCCATGAAAACTATAAATGAGCTCAGTAGCTAGTGAATGAGTATTTTCAATTTCTGGCAATATTGTGTCCAAAATAAGAGCAAGACATTAGCCACCGTTCAGTGGATATTTTATGTTTTTTAAAATCCTATTTTCTTAGGAGAAATTAAAATTAGTGAAAATAATATATATATTATTTGAAATGTTTTTGCTATTTTGTGTAAGTAATATGTATATGTAATTCTTATTTCTTTTATATTTTAACGTATACATTGATTTTGTTTTTTATTATTTTATATGAGTTAAATAAAATATATTTCCCTATTCTATTTTTTTTTAGACAAAAATTAGAAAACCGGCTAAAAACGGTTTTTTTGGAAATATTGAATTCGAAAACCGGTTTTTCAAAAAAGTCGGTTTTTGTATAAACCTTACTCGTAAATGAATAGCTACCATAAAATTCTCTAGTCCAAAGATGATTGATTCCCTTTTGTACAATTTTCACTATAAAATATACTTCTTAAGATTTTTTGATGATATTTCTGTTTAAAAAAAATAATATGAATTAATGAAGATTTCGGAAAAGAAAATTTTTTTATACTTTTTTTATGTAGAACTTTGGGATCTTTTTAAAAACGCCATTATATACATTCTAATCACATATAAATTTTAAATTCCTTACAATGAATGTTTATATAAAACTCTGATTATCATAATGTTATATAATATTTGTGGTTAAATTAGTCTAAGAAACATGATAATAGTAAAAAGCACCTGCTGAAATGTTGCAACATTTTATGAATTTCTGAAATTAAGTAATGATATGTTTTTATTTGTAATTAAGGATTCATATAATTTTTCAGGCTGAAGACATCTATGAGAAGTTAAAAAATCTTAAAGTTGAAATAAGTGAAAAGATCAGGAGCATTTTTGAAGATCTCAAGAGCAAGATAGGCAGGAACAGGTAAGATATGAAAGTTGCAGATGAAGAAAGCTAAATGAATGAATTTCAAAAATAAACGTACAAATAAAATGTTTAAAGACACTAGATCAAACATAAAATATATTTAACGATCCTATAATTGTTTTCTATACAAGAGTTTTTAATTATTCACATTGTTCTTCTCTTTTTGTTAACAATTTGATTCTTGACAGCTCAGAATTATGATACACCAGATTATTGAAATGTTCAATGCCTCTTTCAAAATATAGAAGACTTACTTCCTTTAAAATAAATGGCAGATTGTGTTCTTAAGGGGCTTACATATTATATTATATAAAGAGGTCGACTTACTCGATCACTATTAGCAGAAAAAAATAATATAAATAAGGAAATGGTGTATTCCAAAATAAAGCTTTTAGTGCATTTCAAATCATTCGGAGGGATATATTTTATCAAATAAAGTACGCGTCTTACAGAGGTTTACAGAGGGTCGAAAGACGATGAAAATTTCAGAAGAATATTTGGGCTATCGAACGATTGTCTTACGTTTCTTGAGGCCTTTCGGGCGGTTCAGAGTCAAAAGAGTCCACTGTATGTGTACTTAAATTGTACAAGTATAATGTACTTTTAAAAGTATAATGTACTTTATACTTATATATTCAATTTTAGTACATTATATTTGTCCGATCGATTAGTATGCAATTTGAAGATACGGTCTTGTATTCAAAGCATTAGTACCACTTCATTCCAAATAACATGTCGCTATTAACGACAATAGAATTTATAGTCAGATTTCGAAGCGGCAAAATCAAAATGAGTGTGTGACAATAATAATAATAATAATAATTTTCATTGAATGTTGAAAAAAATCTTCGTTAGGGTTCTAAGGAAAGCTAGAAAATGTTCAAGTCACTTTGACTGTTTAACTTTCTGTAACTATAGCATCATTTTCGCATTGTTGGCTTCCATTACACCGTAAATATTCTTTCTGAGAAAGGTTAAGTTACAGTACAAATGTTATTTAAAAAGGAAACTGAGAACTTTATAACAAATTAGTTTTGTGAGAAATTCACATTTTATAACTTTTTGTCCCCACATGTCTGAATCATAACGCTAAGAGAATTTAACAAGATATTAAAAAGTAACATTTACATAAGAGACAGTTAAAATCTGGATATTATATTAAACTCAGAATTATTCTTAGTCTGTTATACTATATAAGTCCTACTATATAAGGAAAGCGAAAGAAATTCATAAGAATACCACAAGAATCAAAGAATTTGAAAGATTTATTTAAGTTCATTGAAAATTTAATGATGTAAAATATCATAGTTTTATGCTTTTCACAAGAACATTTTTACATGAAGTATTCTAAAAATGGCTAAATGAAATTTTTTTTAATGGAATTGATTTCAATATGGATTTAAATAATTTTTAAACTGTATTTTTATGCAGTGTACAACATGGTAAAGTGTTCGACAGACTGAAAGAAGCTTTCGAAAACATTGTGAACAGGATCAAGGAAAAATTCGACAGCGGAAAGGGAGTCGATGGAGGCCTCATGAAGAAGGTAAAATCCAGCAAGCGTTGACGTATTTTAGTAGAATTAGAAAGAAATTAAGAAAAAAGTTTTAATATGATGCTTTTCAGTCTTTAACGAAATTTTTAAAAGTAGTACTTCAATCAAGCTGGGAAATGCAGTGGAGCATTAAATTAGGAATTAATACCCTGTTAGAAATAAAACAGAAATACTGTTATCCTCAGAAATATGGAATTATTATTTTGTCTAAAAATTGGATAGATCATTTTCACAATTCATAACAACAATATAATTTGTGAAGTAATCATCTAATTTTTTTCTTAGAATCAGTATCCTGGAAAAATTTAATCAATTTTAAATGCGGAACTAATGTAACTTTTCCAAGCAATTTCTAATACATTATAAATATCACTTGGTGAAACTCAACAGTCAATCTTGCTTCAATATTAAGGTTGCAATGAATTTAATTCCGTTTTGATTCGCTTATGCCTTTTTACCTCACTAATAATAATGTTATCAATTTTTTAGTTGTCTTCAAATGATACTTTATAATTATGAGTAAAATTTATGACTGACATATTGCCGAAAACGATTCAAACAAAGAAAACGAAATTAAAATAAACGATGCAACCATGAAATATTTCGGCATAATTTGTTGACACCATATAAAATTTTTGAATCAAAGAAGATTGTTCTCTAGAGCAATTTCTAATAAAATTCGAATAGTTTACAAGACTAAAGCTCATTTTAAAGAAATAAACTTTTCTTTCCTCAAAATCATCTTGATATTAAGAATTAGTGGAAAAGTTTGAAAACAGAAAAATGTCTGCGCATAATTTTTTTAATAAAATGTTTTGGGATTTGTCTTGATATTTCGGAAACTCTGTGATCAAAATGTTCCCTAAATTTAATACAATTGATGTTTATAAAATTTTTTAAGAACATTGTCTGAATTCGAAAATTGTAGTAAGGTTAATTTTACAAGCAATATTGGTGATCAACATTGGGAAAGATACAATAGTTGAAGAACAACTGATATTTGCTGAGAAATATTTTAGATTTGTATTGAAGAGTTTGTATCTTTTATTTTTTCAGGCTGAAGACATCTTTGAGAAGTTGAAAAACTTGAGAGGTGGAAAAATTAGCGAAAAAATTAAGAGCATCTTCGAAGATCTGAGGAGCAAGATGGGCAGGAGCGGGTAAGATTTTGGATTTTGAGTTAAAGAAGAACAAATTTCAAAAACAGAAAAATTTCCGCTGACAACATTCCACTTAAAACCTTTATTTGATCAAATCAAAGTAATAGCATTAGTTTTATTTAAAATGGGGAACATTCAAAATGACCACTTTTAATATGTTCACATTTGAAGACCGCATGCTTCAAATGTGAATTACTGTTGCATTACATCAATAAATGATAATTATAATTCATTATGACTTATTATTACTTATCATATTTTAGTTTCTTTCATAAGATTAACAAAGAATAATAACAGATATTGTAATACATAAGACAATAAAGCAGCAAAAATAGTAGACATTTTAATTCATAAGACAATTTACCAAAAGTAGCAATTTTGTTTCTTAATTATTTCATATTTCAAAATACTAAATACATGATTAAGAATTTTTGTTTAAATTTTCATTTCTGAAATCATATTGAACAAAAGATTTCTTTTAAAACACTTTTAGTTCGCTTAAATTGTTAATGTTTGCAAAGATAAAATTAGGAAATTGATTATTTCCTTCGATTTCACTAATACATGCTCTACATATTTTCACTGCACACACTAATCTAATATCACTTTTAGTTCATATAACTATCTGGATATTGTGCTTAATCTACTTAATATTATAAAGCCTACTGACATAAAGCAGGATTGCTTTAAAAAAGACTGAAGACATCAGATGAAAATAGATTATAATATTTATGAAAACATATTTTGTAAGTCCTTTGACAATTGCCCTTTTTAAAAGTATTTTAATCTTTTGTATCTGTTATTTTCATTTAGATATTGCCATTATAAATTTATAATTCATGCAGAAAAATATATTTCAAATTAATCATTAACTACTACTATTGCCTGGTGTTTTTTAGCTCTCTCAGTATCCATTCTTAATCAAGTCAATAATTTCATTTGAATCAAAATACAACAATGGAGAAAAATTACATTCGGAATTTCCCAAAAAATATGACAGAAAATGGCTAAGAAAAAAAAGTTAAATCATTTAAAACATTAGTTTTAATAATATATGTCCAATTACTTTTTTATTTTCAACTAAAATTATAATATAATTAGTCTTTTTCTTCATATACATGCAAATTTTACTTAATTATGTATTTTTTTGAATTCTAGCTATTCTATTTCTGAATTCTAGCTATTCGCACAATTCCTGGGAATTTTTGCGATTGATATATCAGCAATTCACGTGCAGTGGAATGTAATATGACATAAAAATCAGATTATTTCGTCAGTATATAAATAAACATTTAATAAAAAAATTTTTCAAATACTTGGACAGTAAAATTAATTAAATCCATATTGGTTGAATTATGATAAAATAAGAACTTTACCTTCTTTATGAAAAGTTCAGTAAATTTTACAAAACGATTTCTGTCGAGAAGTGTTTTAATTGGAAATTAAAAATAAAGTTATGATTTATTCAAACTGTTTCTTCACTGAAATATTTAATCATTACTTTAATTCATAGTCCAACATCTCTTGATGCCGACATTTCCAACATCTTTGACGTCTTCAGGAGACTGAAACAATTGGTAAGCGAAACAATACAATTGCAACGCTTATACTAGAAAATGTAGTAAATTATAAACGGATTTTTAAACATTTTTGAATTTTTTGGAGAATATAAAGACTTTATCAGAAAATAGACGAAAACCATTTTATCCGTTTTGTATAAGCATATCATTAGTGTCATTTCGTCAAGTGGAACATTTATTTCAATGATTTATAATTTTTTGAATTTTTTTTTTAACTTTTTGCTTGCTTGTAAATTAATATATTATTTGATAAAAATTTATTTATTTTAAAATAAAACATGATTAATGGAAAATAAATATATAAATTGAATTGAATATTGAATTATAGTTTAATTAATAACTAACTAATATTAAATTATAGTTAACATAAATTAAACATGTTATTTCTTCTTTCAATATGAGCAAATCTATTTATTGTAGTAAATAGTTTAAAAAATAAGATTATCCTATATTTTTTAAGAAAATTTTCTGATGGTACGAATAATTTGTGAATGACACAAAAAAAGTATTTCAAATCTTCATAATAATATTATGAATGACCATTTTTATGGTAAAAATTTTCCATAATATAATTAATTTATGAATGATAATTTAGAGAATCTTACATGCTAATATATATCTCCTTAATCGAAAGATGCATCTTTTTTTGCGCAGTTTATACTAGTGAAATATACATAAGTAATAACCTCTAGCGAGTAACCCAATGAGGAATACTTATGAAAATTAGTTTCTTACGTTCATATATGGCGGAGAATGATTTTAAATATTTCATCAATGACTTATCCTAAAATCGCGCAAATGCACAATCAGCTGCTGCTTTGTATTCTTTTTCGGAATAATGAAATTTAATATGCCATTCAATATAAGATAACTAATACAAGTCTTTACAAATCATCGCAAATAAAGTCAATGGACTCTTTTTTATTTGGAGAGGTAGTAAAGGGTTAACTAATAATATTCTTGATATTTGTATGAACTGATACTGCGTTATTTTCAATTTTTAGCCTAAGTTTCTTTTCAAAATAATCCTTTCCTTGATTATCTCAAGTTAGTTGAAAATAATAAATATGAGATACAAAACAGTAAGTTATTATAACAAAATGAACGAAGTTAAGGCTTTCTAAGTGTGGAAGCTTTGGAAAGTATTTGAGTATTCGTAACGAATAGCTTTTGTGAAATTCGTTTCCACAATTTCTTTAAATTTAAATAAAATTTTGCTCAGGAGCATGATGATACATTTATGCATAAGTGATTCAAGTGAAATGCAAATCAATTAATACTATGCAAAATATAATATACACAATTATTCGTTTTAGGAAAGATTTACGATAAAAGTGTTATTTAATACCTCGCAGAAAAATTTATTAATTTAAGATTTCACTTTTTTATAAGAATTTTAGAAATTACAGTTTGATAGAGAAATTTGTGACATCCGTTTTCTAATTTGAGTTTCTCAATAGATCAAAGAAAAACTGGATTCCGAGAAACTTAAAGAAAAAGTGGAAGAATTGTTTGGAAAGGGAAGTGAAGTAAGTCTTTTCCTCCAACATTATTATTTATTCAGTTTAATACCTTTCTTTCTTTACGTCTTTTCTGTACTGTTCCTCCTGATATAAATTTCATTCAAATATTGATTACTAAATCACAAATTTAAATATCTTTGAATGTTGTATGTAACCGATAAATAGTATGCTATTTGTAAATAATGTCAATATTATCAAATAAAAGGGCCCTTTTTTAAAATTATTAAAATTATTAACACGTAGGATTCTCCACTATACACATTATATAATTTCAGACCAAAATAATAGTCACTCGATAAATCAGTAGAACGTTCTGTCTTGTTAAAAATGAAAACATTAGAAGAAATTTATTTGACTATCTGACTTTGACAAAAAAATTATTCAGAAGATTTTTTGAAACAAAAATTTGAAAATGTATAAAAAGGAAACATTTAAATCAATCAAACTTGTTGACTTCTGAAATGTAAATATCTGAAAACTTTTTCTAATCATGTGCTCTTATTCACATAAGGAAGTCCTACAATATATCTGACCCCATCAAAGCATCCTTAACTTTTTTACTATGCAAAAATCAAACACATACATAAATTATAATTTCTATTACTTTTTATTTTCACAAATTCCGAATTAAATATTCCATAATATTTAAAATAATTTTATATACTTAAATTATAAAGTACACTCCAAAGTAAACGGGGTTTGTATCTTTAATGTAAGATATTTTTCCAGAACTAGATTTGAAAGACAATGAAATCTTACAGTTCTAGAATTAGTTTCAATTTCCACATTTTTGGTTAGATATTCCTGAAGGAACTTAATATTATTCTGCAATAATTTGATTTAATACTATAATCAATTTAATATTGGCTAAAAATTAAAAGTTTTTTTAAGATATAATAATTTAGTTCCTGAATGTATGTTTATCTTCGATGTTAATATCATTTATTTACTAAATAATTCCAAATCAAATGATAATTGAACAATTAAGAAACCCCTACACGTAATATTTTTGATACCTGAGGTTAAATAAACACATATTCCACACTAATTAAGTATTCAAAGAATCAGCATACAAAAAAAATCTGTGAATTCCTATTGATCAGAAACAGGGTTGTATTTCATAATAACGAAAGTGTAATGTTTAAAGCAAAGGAAAATGTTTAAAAATATACACAAAAAAGGCAAAATAGTCTGAAGCAGATCATAGATGGGTTTTAATTTATGACTTCAATCGTATTCCAGTTATATTCTTTTTACTCCAGGTAGCAGAGCAGATCATTGAAATGCTGAAAACCAAGGGCGAAAAAGCCAAGCAGAAGATCCTGGACTGGATTGACCGCATCCTCCCCGACAAAGAGGAGCGATCCATCTCCGAAGTGTACGACAAACTCCGAGAATTCTTCAAGGATCTCCAACTCGACCTCAAGGAGAGGTTCACCAAGTTCGGTGAGTGGGTCAAGGAACAGTACGAGAAAGGGCTTGAGAAGGGGAAGACCAGAGCTGAGAACATCAAGAAGATTGCTAAAGAGGTAAAATGCTCTCTAAACTCTAATATCTCTAGTAATTAAATTCACCTTTAGAAAAATTTTGCTTCTAATATCCAGGTTAGCATTTCGTTGGAGATAAAAATTCTGTGAAGCATATGTTCTTAAAAATTTACAGCATATATTGATCAAGAATTACATTTGTCTACCTTATAAACAAGAAAGCGATCACATATGATGGTAAATTAAAGATAAAATAACACGAATTAGCCGAAATTAAATGAAATTTTGTCTGAATATAAAAGGAAATTGAAATTAATAGAGTAAGCGAAATGTTCCTAACGAAATAATACATGTCTGCCTTTTCAAGCATTAAAATCCATTATAGTCTACGTTTGGAGCGACATCAAGAGCATCAATTAGTTTTCCATTTTCTGTCTGAAACTCATATTAGATTCTATAGTCTCTTTAGCTTGGAATTTTAAAAAAAAAATCATTTGCGAATCTATAATATTTTTAATAGTTGTGGATGATAATTTTTTTGTAAGTATTTAAATTTTATTAATTTTTATTATTGGCTGCTTTTGTTGTTTGCTTCTATTTGTATTTCTAAGGCGCGACTACTTACTAAATATTATAAGTTAGCTTGTAAAAACAGAAAAGAACCATCTTTGTTAAAAGGCTTTCATTTAAGAATTCAGATTTCTACAAGTGTGCTATTATCTGTAGACATCAGTTCAGAGTAACCATTTGGGAATTATTCTAATCGCTATTATTATAATTCAGTTTGATATATTGCAACTCTTTGTAGAATTTGAAAAACAAATACGAATGAAGGCTATCATGAAATAAGAATACCTTCAATCTGATAATAACGCTTAAAATTAGGAAGCATGCTTCAAAGAATGTGTAAAATTTCTGTCTATATTATTTTGAAAGTCCACTCGTGTGGTTTTTATATTTAAAATAATAGTAACGAAAGTTAAATTTGAAATTTATCAAGATATGATGCATTTGATAATATCCTATTTTAACGTACATATAATTATTTGCAATTAAACCAAAAAAACTATACCGTTGAATATTTTATATCTATTCAACGTTTTCCGATTACAGTTCATCGAAGACACCAAAGTCATTGGAAAAGACATGGCAGAGGAAGCCTTGGGATTCTTCAGAGAATACAAGAAGGACTTGGGCAAACTCTACGACAACGTCGTGGAGAAGATTGGAAAGATCTTGAAAAGCTAAAAGTGCACAACTAAGAAATGAACTGTTATATTTGACCACTTAATTACTATTATTGCAGAATAAATAATTTATTTTCACTTTATTTTTGTCTTTAATATCTGATTTTCTCTATTTATTGATATTACACATAAATAATTTTACACATTTTGACATTTCTCAATGTAATAACATAAAAACATCAATTATAGAATTAAAACAGTTTTTTTAACCTTGGAAAAAAAATTCTACTGAATAAATCGATAAATTTACTGACAAATCGAAAGATAACATCTGAGACATCAGAAATAGCTATTCCGTCACTCCAGTTAATATACGAACACAAAACATTATATTCTGTTGCCATGATGTCACTTTATTCATGAACCCGAACCAGATTTTTCTTATTAATGAACCCGGAATCAGTAAAATCTAAAAATAACGTTATACAGAGGCAACCATATGATTAATGGAAAAGAAAATGCTTGTTTCTATATCAACGAATTATAAAATGATCCTCAATATCTATAATAGTTCTTGATATTAAATTCTCTTAATATACATTAACTTAAATCAATTTAAATCATCTGGGCCATTTAACTGGCTATATTCAAGCAGGGTGTATAAACTTTACCGTACTTTCATCTTAAATGAGATGTGGCGCTTAGTCGTTACCTCATTTTTAGCGGCACGGCGAGTAGCCTTTACTACACTTTCAGCTTATATGAGGCAAAGAGCGTTGGCTTTATCATACTTTCAACCTAAATGAGGCATTACTTTACTTTCAGTTCAAAGTCGTTAAGTATTCTTGGCATTCATGCTTACGTATAAATAATATGATAATGTGTCTACTTTTTAAAAATATCTAGAGAATAGGAGGAAACATGCTTTATAATCAAAGTGATATCACAAAATATATAATATATTCAAATTTTAAGATCACAGAAATATTTCATTTTCCTAGTAACAGCAGTAGAAAGTAACCTAAGGTAATTTTCGAGTAATTATCTTAATACCAATCGATAACTTTTAAAAGAAAAAAGCGAGAGAATTTTGATCACATGCCATAAGTGATATTTTTAATGGAAAGTATGCAAAAAAGATGAGGGAGAAATAAAAAAAAATTTAAATCCTCTAGTCTGAAATGTAATAGCTAATAGTGGTAAGATTTTAAACTTGGTTCATTTATCAGGGCATCATATAACTTGGTTGCGTCAGCCGTTGTAATTTGCACGCAACGATTTTTACAGAGTTTAGTATTACAGGATAGAGCAGCAGTCTTTATAAGATGGATGGAATTTAAAGATTTTTCGCCGTTGCTTGATATTGAAGGCAACGTTTAATTTAATTGCTATAAAATTAAGAAGGTCACAAATTTTATTAGACAAATTATTGATTTATTATTACAAGAAAATGAAATTTCTGACTTGGTGTAAAGTTTAAAGAAAACAATTTTGTATCATTAATATAGAATTGCAGAAGTTAAGTATATTTGATGAGAAATCGATTTGTTTTGAAATTTGACAATAATGAGCACTGACACAAATCATGATCGATTTTAATCTTATGGTGGTGAGAATCCAATTTCTTTATTTGGTATGCTATTTTTGGTGATTAATGTCTGGAATCGTCAAACGTTTGTTTAAATTTCAATTAAAACAAAATTAACCAAATGTTAAAACATCATTCCGATGTGGGCTTTTTACAATATTCCAAGTTTGTTAATAGTAAATTTAATAACTTTAAATCAAAAATCTGATTCGTAAAGCGCAATTTGGTTCGTAAAGCGCAAAATTTGTACTCAGCGTTGAGCAAATTTTACTTTATAGAATTTGGAGAAAGTAAGCCAATCTATAAGTATTATATCAAAAGAATCGATATTTTTGATTAACAGGAAATAATTTTTTCATTTAGGAGCAAATATCTTTTTGGCAATGTTAATATTCCAAAAGTCAGTAATTCATAATTTTCCGTGAAGATAAAAACAACCACAATCGTTTTAATGCTGACTAAATAATTTTTAGATACATTTTCCAACAATGAATTTCTGTTAAAAATGAGTGGTAAAAATTTCAGTGAAGTCATTATTTATATTTTATCTCCGATTTATAAAAGCTTGTAGAAGTTCTATTTTATATCTCAGACTTAAAAATGTTTTGAAATTAGTAAATTTATTTCTGTTAAAGACAGTAAAATGCTGTGATTTTATTGTTTTATTTTATGAACTATCACAATAACATATTTTATAAATTTATATAATTTATTCTTGAAAGATAAAATTGAACTGTATTTGTTTGATCTGAAAATCAAGTTCTTATTCACTAAGAATATATTTCAATGATTTCCTAACGATCAATCTTTTAGAAAATCCTGTTCAGTAAAATATAATTTTTCTAGAGAAATAATGTTTATTAAGCAGAATAAAAATTTCAAACAGTAACAATAAAATTGCCTAAAAGTATTTATCGGTTAGAAAAGTTAGACGCAGAGGCTTTTTGTAAGCCTCCTTGACTTTTGAGACAAAGACATTTTTTATATTTAAATCATTGAATTATTCTTTATATATATATATATGTAACACAATTTCAGATATCTAGCAGAAAAAAAGAAATATCTAAAATTTTAACTCCGATTTATTTCACCACAGAAGTCCTATTATGTAAAAAAAAAAAAAAGAACCGCAATAAGAGATATGTGAACCTATATCATGATACAAGAGCAAAATTGACCGACATTTTTCCCTTTATTGATTTTACAATGAGAATCTGATAGGATTTATTTACCACTTGTCGATTTAGGCAAGACATTCTTAGGTATCTTCGTAATGTCTTGTTATTCTTAGGTACTTGTATGTGTGTTAAAGATTTTTATGCTTTCGCTTCTGATGTGATAGTGACAATAGTCAGCAATTTTATTAAGCACGTGTTAGAAGTAATTAAATAAAAAATTGGGAATTGGATCAGGAAATATGAAAACATTTTAGAATGAATGTGACATTTTAACATAGACTAATTTAAGATAAAAATTAAGAAATTATTTAGTATTTAAATTAAGAGATATCAACACATATTATATATATACTCGCAGAATTTTTCAGATGATATTATAAAATTTAATGGGCGCAAATTTAGATGAGTAAGTTAAATTTAATCCACTTTCCAACAATTTACAGAGTTATGAGAACAAGGATTTCAATGAATGTTTTAAAGTGATTGAGTCAAAATGAAAACGGAAATCAATGACATAGTAAGAAAATTCAAAATTTGCTTAAAAAAATCAAGAATTCCTCATCCATTTTATCAATATAATCTTACATTTCTAAAGGCCTATTAAAAGACCTATATTTCCGAATCAGTTTCGCATATATTCATTTTTATTTTTCCTTTATACCCTTTTTTATTTTTTTGTATTCAATGCATGGATATAGAAGAGAGAGATGCATAATCCCCCCCTAAAATGGATTCAACTTTAGCAAAATAGTCAACCTGCTTATTTCTTGAATTACTGGATTTAAAAAATATGAGGAGAAAAATTTTGCTTTTATATATGCAAAAAAGATCCTTGAGTTTACCGATAGAAATATAATGGTTGTCTGAAAAATCATGAAAGTTCAATGGGTGTCAAAAGCTTAAAGTATGAAATATATTCTTCTGTTGATTAATGTGGCTATTTTTCATTTTTAATATTTTGGCTTTAACTTATCATTCATGATGATGATTTGATGCAATTGAGATTAATTGAGGATCATTTTTTGCTTATTATGAACAGGGTAGTAGGATTTCTATAATCTTTGATTCAATTTGACAGGTGTTCTATCTCTAACACGACAACGTTTAAACTTCGTTATGTTTCCATGTGTTATTTCAGATACTTATCTCCAAAACACAGATTATATATATATGATCTATTTGAAATTATAATTATCAAAGTTGAAGATCCATACATCTTTAGTAAGTACGCTCTTCAAGTAGTATCTATCAATTATTTTAAGTCATTTCTCTCTGTATTATTAATAATATTCAAGTATTAGAATGATAAAATAACATTTGCTTACAAACTTTTAATAACTGGATTGATTACTGTTTGAAATCTTTTGTTTCAACGTTTTGGGTTTCTCTTAGAAGTCGATATATTACGTTCCAAAATATGTAAGATAAATATTTTTTTTCTTGACATTGCGTAATTTTTTAAAGTGGTGAAATTGTGAAAGAATTGACTATCTTTCGAATTCTGATGAGTTTCAGATCACACGGGTGGCAGGTTTCAATAGTTGCTTTTTTTATTCCGTTCAAATTTTAGTTAAGAAAAAAGAAGCTTAAAATGTTTTTTTTATGTAAATAGTTTTCTGTTAAGATAACTATTTAAAAATGATGGAATTAAATTTCCGCAGATAGAATATTTTCTTTGTTTACCTACTCAGCTTTTTTCAGGAATTGGATTAATTTTTGCGACTTTTAAGAACAGTAAAAAAGTACCCCGACTTCTAAATCAGTTATTAGAAGATTTACTACATGTAAAACTTAAAAAAAAACTTTTAGGATTTTTTTTCAAACATTTATTTCTCTATCACTTTGAAAAAAGAGAAAAAATTCTGTATGATCAAAAAATAAATCAACAAATTAACATACGTGTTTCAAGAAATTAGAAACGAAAACAACAGCTGGATTTCCACTGATTGTTTTCATTTTTTAAAAATTCATCATAAAAGTTATTTTTAATTATCTCCTTCGGTTTTTGAAAAAAAGCGAAAAATTTACCATTTATATCAATTACTAAATGCGTTAACGGTTGATTATTCAAACCATTAAGGCAAAATATTACAGATACTAAGCTATAAATTTATCTTGAATACTATTGCAATTGTAAGTAGCTATTTGCTTTAATTAATTGAAAATAACCAAATGCCTATAATTAGTATTTATAAATAGGGGCTTGCTAATTTCTTTTTCCATAATAATAATCATGGTTACTGATCTGTAAATATATCTTGAATAATATTTTGCTTTCCTTTATTTTAGCTCCATGCAGTATCTGACGATATTCCTGTTGGCGGGGCTTGCCTTTGCCTCGGTTTACACAAGTGATTTCGGTATATGGACTTTTTCAATCTTTCTTCTAATATAAATTGCAATACAGAAAGTCAATCGAGCCCAAAATGGATAAAAAAATCAAATTTAGATTAATGTTAGTAAAAAAATAAAAACAAATTTTATAAAATCGTTTCAAAAGTTTTTAATAATTTTTTTTAAATGCGTTGATACGTTATAACTTTAACCACTTAGAGAGCGCTTAAATAAATTCGAATAGTTATTTTCGTGAAATTTTTCATACAGCATAAAATTGTAAAAGAAATATGCATTTAATTGATTGATTAATTTGCCTTTAATAATTAACAAATACGCATCGGGTAATTAACAAATATGCATTTAATTGATCTTTTACTTTGCATTTAATAATTAAATATGCATCTTGTAGTTAAAAATATGCATTTAATTGATCGTTTAATTTGCATTTAATCATTAAAAAATTTGCATTTAATAATTAAACATGCATCGTGTAATTAATTAACAAATATGCATTTAATGATCTAAGATAAAATGATGAAATGCATTTAATTTTGTAAAAAACACCTATAAATACGAATAATAATGAAAAGATCTATACATTATAATTGTAAATGTACAAATTAATAACAATACAAAAATATACACTTTGTTTACCCCTAGAAACTCTAAATATTCGTAACTTAGATATTGACTTTCTCTACGCTTCATTCAATAAACAAATGTATTTCTTTTCCAGATTTTAAAAAATAAAAATAGAATTTTACTCTTAATTTGTAAAGATATTTACAATCGATATGAATACGGAAGTAATAGTATTTTATCTTTATATTGTAATTCCGAAAACGTCTAATGGAATTCATCTATATAATATTTTATTAAAAAGTAAAAAAGCACACGATTGAAGGATTGGAGCCAAAATTTTAGAAACGGACTGAAATAATTTAGGTAATATAATTTAGGCTCGACTGAAATTTTACAGAAATGGAGATTTTTGTTAGTTGTTAAAAAGTTCTATTTGTTTTTTTATTTTGAGAAATTTAGTTTGAGTGTGCGCCTAGTTTGTGAAAAAGACTACTCTCCTTCAATTGATTGGACCTATTTTGATTGTTAAGAATCTACTGAATACTTTTTTTAAACTTTTCCCTTCAAAATGAAATTGATATTGATCACTCAATTTCAGGTCCATTGATCACAATACCTAGGCCGCATACTTTTCCTGTCGAGCCTAAATTATATTACTTCATGAAACAATTAAAATGCAAGTAAATAAAAAGTTTTAAAAAATGGATGATCTATGTCAATCAAAAGATTATTGAAATTTCTTTGCGTTACTTGAAATAATATATAAAAGGATTTCTTCTTTCTAAGTACATTGAGGCTTTGTGATAATATTTCATCTTCAGGATTTCGATTGCATCAAGTTGAAAATCCGATCTCATAAACACGGACGTAAAGGAGAAAATTATTCAAGGGCATTTTTTTCTAAACATTTTCATATTCATAATCTGCAATGATATATAGTACTTTTTATATTGCCTTAACGCCATAGAATAAATATTGATTTAGCTAATATTAAATCACAAAAGTAATGTTTCCTTTTATAGATTAAGATGAAAAAGAATTTGTCTTTGTGTTTCTTCAGTTACTAACACGTGTAATTTTCGTTACATTTATATTTAAACCTGCTTCAAAATTTTCATTGTTACTTTCAATAGTAATCTATAATTTCTTCACAGATGGCGACCTTTCAATTGATAGGTAAGTCAAACTAAATTCAGCACAGCATTTATATTTAAATTTTCATCAATTATATTTATTCCATGAAAAACAATTTATCCATTAGAGCACTAAAAATCACAACATTTTAAACATGTAAAAAAATAGTTTCTAATGTTTTTGTTTATAGCACATATATACAGCATATATGGTGCACCATAGTATGCTTTTTTTTTTTTTTTTTTTATAAAAAATACTATTTCATAAAAAGCATTCACCTACTTCAAAATTTCAGATATCAAGCTGCTTATTTCAAACATAGAATTTCACCAGTTAGGAGAAGCGGTTGATTAGCTGAACCTAATGATAACGTCGTGATTGAAAACTGCTGTCATCGTCCTCCTATATAAATACTTTCAACATAACAAATGGTATTTTGTTGAATATTATAAAAAGCTGCCTGAGACTCTATGATAACAGCGTCCTAATGAAATACTAAAATTTTAATGTAAATAGCATAAGCCCTATTAATCTTATTACTTTTTAAAACTGTCATTCTCCCATGTTCATAATTTAAAGGATATAGTCCAATTTTGAGATTTTTTAGTTATTGTCGGATGTCTTTGTTAAAAATCCAGAACAGGGTAGGGAGGGAGAAACCAAGAAAGGGAGATCATGAGAATGTATTTGAATTTTATAAAGCGTCAGAAAAAAATTTGTAGACTCAACGTTTTCATTCAGTGGAAAAACCCACTCAGAAATTAAAATTGCAATGAAGTCGGAGTTCAAGCGAAGAAATTATTTTTAGTAAATAGATTAATATGAAATTATATATATATATATATATATATATATATATATATATATATATATATATATATATATATATAATGGTAGGCATTCTTTGACATCTACGACAGAATTTTAAAAGTGCATCAAATTCAGAAAAGTGAAGGAAAGTAATTTCACCAGATACTAAATATAAGATATCAAAATAATTTGTTATTTTGAGTCATTATTCTCAGGAGGATTGAAGGGAATTGATTATCTCATCTACAATGTACAGTTACATGCCTCAGTTCATTTCATAAAAATACAATAATTTTTTCGTGTGCAAATAGTAGCTGCTAAGTAATAGAAATATCTGCTAAAATTAGAAATGTGGGAGAAAATCTAAGGTTATAATATTAAAAATAGTTTTTTTAAAAACGTTTACTGTTTATATTCTTCCACTATAAATTTCTCTATAGTTTTATAGTTAATTCTCTTATTTTGAATTTAAATTCAGATTTATTCTCAATATACTATTATATTTTTTTTTGTCAATCTAGAAACAGCAAAGGAAAAAAGTTATTTTGAAATTACTGAAATTCTGCATTGAAATGATACAAGCTTTAATTACAATAAATGAAATTTATTCAAATGAAAGAACACATAATGGCGTAGGAGAAAAGAGAATTTAATATAGAAATTTAACCCCCCCCCCAAAGCAGTAATAATTTAATTTTCATTGAATGATAATTTAATATTCATTTATACCTCAATTCTGAACCTAATGAATGTATTTTAAGCAATGTACAACGTGGTCCGATGATAGACAGATGGAAAGAAGCTTTCGAAAGGATAGTGAACAGGATGAAGAATGGATTCGAGAGCGGAAATGGAGTCAGAGGCGATCTCATGAAAAAGGTAAAAACCCATCAATATTAAATGTATTAATACTTATTTAGATAAATACTTATTTATAATAATAAGTGCTTATCTGTTTTAAAGACCATGAATCCAAACGCGCTAATAGGACTAATTGTCGCCATTTTTATACATCGGCAATATCATCAACAGCTTATATTCACCGATTTTCTTTTTACTAAAAGGGTCTCCAAATCATGGATCCCTTTATTTGACATATATTTAATAACAATTCTTTTAGAAAATTAAAATACATTTTTTATAACTACACGCTTTGTAGTTTATGGAAAAGGCGAATCACACTATGATTTGATAAATATTATTTTAATGCAGACTAAAAGCTGCTTTGTAATTTTTGGAATTTATAGGCAGAACATAAGTTAACTTTAGTAAATATTGCTTAATTTTATAATATACTGGGGTCAAAAAAGGCCGCTTCTTAACTTTAATGAAGATCAGATACATAAAAGTCATTTTTGGAATAGAATATCGGATCTCAAAGATGGTCACTCTAGATATTTCTTTGTAAGCAATTTCTTTAGGTAAAAGAAACAGATATATTAGATATAGTGTATTATCCAGTTTAATTAAACACAAATTGGCGATATGTATATAAATATCACCATTAAATATCGCCTTCAGCAGGACAAATATAATGACAAATAAGATCGAATATCAACAAACCTTATATTAAAAGGTTTCAAATTCAAAGGACTTGCAGTCAAAAGCTATTAAGCTTCGTCTATTGTTTTTTTATGTAATTGCCCAGTTATCAATCTGTATTTTGTTTAACCACTCTTGTGCATAATCTCATTTGTCCGTTACTGAATTCATTGACAGATAGTCCCGTATAGAGTTAAGTTGATGACACATGTATTGATGAAAATGGCATTTATGCAATACCTATTCAACAAATTTGTCAACGATCTTTTTGGATAACTTTTATTAATGGCTAATTTAGATTATATATTTATCTGTATGAATATATGAAAAAAATTGAAATTTCGAAAGGGACTGCCAGAAAGAAAGTAAGATAATAACTAATTCTCGACCCTACTTTTGCTTTTCTTTTGAAGATTTTATGCAAATATCATGGAGATTGTCTGTTATGCAAGTTTTACCTACTACAAGAGTAAATACATAATTTAACAAAAACCTAGAATTTTTTTTCTAATTATAATAGTGATGGAAATTGCAAAGAGTTTTCATATTCACAAATTTTTAACTTATTAAGAAAGTCAAAAGGCAGAAACCAGCAATTTTTTTTCAAAGTCAGTTTTTTACTGCACTTTCCATCTGATTTTCTACAAGCTGCTTTTTGGACTTAAGAAGGATTGCGATTTTGAATAATCATTTGCATATCTACCTTTATAATTGGACAACACGTGGCAAGAAAAACTGAACTTAAGGAGTTTGATTTAACATATATATTATATATATATATATAGTAAACATATGTCTGCAGTTTTTGATATTTAAAAGGTTGAAGTTGGATTGATTATATTCCTACTCTGATCCAGAATTTTTGATTCTATCATTTCTTTTCTCTGCCCTGAAATTAATAAATCATTTTTCACCTCCGTTCTATCTCAACTGTTACATATTTTTCGTGACGAAGTAATAGAAATAAAATACTCTTCCAGAACACATACATGGAAGGAATGGTGGTTTGTTGTTCGCTCACAAATTACAAATAGCAGAAAATATCATTTACTTTACTTGAATGTTGTGGAAATGAGTGCTATTTCAATGAATTGGAATTATAATAACATTTGACATTTAATTTAGAGTCGAAATTTAGTATTATGTTATTTATTAATATCTGGAAATATTTAACTAATTTCAAAAAAGTGAAAACGTAATATGTGGTTTATATACTCGTAATATGCAAGTATATAAATTCTGATCGCCACATTAAACTGAGCTCTGAAAACTGTAAATTGTCAAACATTAATCGAATGATCTTGTTTAATCAAATCAGTATGAAGGATAATATTTTTGAAGAATTTTATCTTTCATGTTGACCCCCGGAGGGACACCACGAATATGAATTAAAATGAATTAAATTTGAAAGAATAGGCAATTTCTTTTCTCAAAAAAAAATAATGTATTATTAAAATCTATCACACTATTCATAAATGAAAAATACTCAATCCTCATTTCTTATTAAAAGATCTTAAAATTTATCTTTCAATATTTTATTATCTGTATAAATGTAACTGCTCTGAAAAAAAAAATACAACGGATGTTTGTACAAATCTATGAATGTCACCATAGGTAAACAAAACCTAAAATGTAAATGATATATGATTATGGTGATAAGCATCAATAGGGATTATGCATTACTTTAAAAATTACTGATGTTTAATAAATATTTTTTTATATCTAAAAAATTATTTCTTTTCTTCAGGCAGTGGAAATCTTTGAAAAATTGAAAAATCTGAAAGTTGAAATTAGTGATAAAATCAAAAGCATCTTTGAAGATATGAAGAAGAAGATGGGTAGAAACGGGTAAGATTTAAGATTTTGGGCAAAATAAATAAAAATGAACACATTTCAGAAATTTAATAATAAATGCAGAAATAAAAATAATTCACTTCGGAAAAACATTTGATCAAATTAAAAATATATGTGTTATTTTTGGTCAAAATACATAAAGTCTGAAATATCATCTAAAAAAATTTTCACTTGTAAATAATTTATGTCTATTGCTGACATAATTTAGCTACATATGAATTGTTTTACCAAATGTATCATTTTTTATTTTTTTTCCGAATATTTCAATAAATTTTTGTATTTTTCCGAATTCAGGTTTCGATAAAAATAACTGTGCGATCAGCAATTTTTGTTTGAATCTCATATCCAGAATTCTATTCAACAAAAAACCCCTTTCTTTAAATTTTTTTGATTTTATTTTTCATTTTAATAACAAAGAAAATTTATAATAGATGGTTTTATTTACTTCCCGATATGCTTGAGCACAAGGTCCAATGTTGTGGGTCACGAGTCAATTTTTAGTGGCTTATGATTGGGCCGTAATCAGACCTCTGTATATGCATCTTTCTACAGCCCCAACAAAAATCTGACATGACATTCAAATTTTAATTAAGAAACTGGGTAGAAATACAAAAATAGCACAATACACAAACAAGCGATTCATGTCGAATAGAAAAAACAACAACGGAGAAACAAGAGTGTATTTTCAAAGTGAGGAGAGTGTACACAAAGAAACAGATGTTTGTACATGACAAATATATCGCATTGCCTGTTGCTTTAATCTGCGGCTTTGCTTAGTATTACATTTCTATGCTACACCACAGATTCTATGCATCTTATGAAAGACACTTTGTAGCTACGAATGTTCAACTAGCATTACTAAGCGGTTCCTTATTTATGTATTTGATTTTTTTAATCATTTATATAAACATTCATTATATTTAATCAAATATTTATCTCTTGAGAAAACAACTTTTTTTTTTGGCTCAGAAAACTTTATTTGAGATGGAGTTCGTCTCTAAAAATATTCACTGCACCAAGAGGAAGTGAGTAACAATGCTTCGAATTTTGGAATCCCTTGAGCAAGAAGCGTATAATTCTGCATAGCTGTATGTGTCTTTAAGAATACACAATTCAATAACTTTTACTCTTACACCGTTTCAGTGAAATTAACTAAGAAAGATCTTGAAGAAAAATGAATATCAAGGTTAAAGCCAGAAAAATTGTAGAACCAGAAAATTTCTACTGTGTAGCATTTTAATATGAATGCATTTTTAATTAGATTTATTTTGCTTCTTTCACACCTGCCAGTTTTTGACTGTTTGACTAACACATGTTAATGTAATATCTTTTTTGGCGGAACAGTTAGCTGTAAGATCTTGTTTGAATAGCTGTGTATTGTACAACTTATTAAAATAAGCATTTTTTTTTTAAATTAAGAGTCAAGAGAGAATTAAAAAGAACTCAAAAAGCACTCAAAAGGCGATCTCTTTGTAAGCATCGCTTGAGTACGTCAGACTAGGGTTTTTTTTCGGTAACATTTACACATTTTTAATTCTTTCCTTTAATTTGGGATCGTCAATACGAATTTTCACATTTTAAATTTTTCAATGCCTGAAATAAAGCTTGTAATAAATAATAATAAAACCACTTTTATATAGACTCTTTCATTTGCATCAAGACTTATTTTTCAATCAATGTATGTGCATTAATATTCAAAATAATAACAATTTCAATTTAACTGCAATGAGTTTTTTAAAAATTACAATCTGCTGTACTACAGAAAATATGAGAGGATCAATTAGTTATAAATTAGAAGCATCAGTTAGAAAGGAAACATTTGTAAGGTTAAGTTAAAACTTTAGTTCGAGTCATGCAACTGCAACTCCCTTTTTGTTTAGTGTCAAAAGCAATATGAATTTTCCCCTCACTTCATTTATATAATTTTTATCCAATTATGTATTTTTCATACTTAATTTTTACTCCTATCAAGTATGCAATTTTTTGGCATATTGTACTAGATTAATAGACAACCAATTCTCGTTCAGTAATCTTATAAAGTAATATAGTATATTTTATACAATTATATAGAATACAAATCAAATTATTTTGTCATTATATGTAGCAGTGATTTGATAGGTCAATTTTGAACTATGCAGAATAGCTAATCAAAATGTTATTGATTGAATAATTATTTATTAGAAATAATATTAACTTGAACGTTTCTCTGTGAAAGATCTGTCAAGTATTAGAAGAAAATTTTATCCGCGAATATTTTAATTAAAATTTTAAATAGTTGTTAATAATTCGAATTATTTTATGATTGAAATATCGCTTCATGATTTTAATTTATAGACCAAAGTTAAATGACGTGAGGCTTTCCAACTTCTTCGGCCAACTTGAGCGACTGAAAGAATTAGTAAGTAAAATATAGTAATTGCATTTAGAATAGAAAACTATAATAAATTATAAGAGGGTTTATAAGAATATTTTATCGTTTTGGAAAATATTTAAATTACATCAGAGAATGATAATGAATTTTTAAACGATTTTATTCACATTATATAGATATATTTTATTTAATGGAGCATTTATTTCAATAAATATGCTATAATTTATAAAATTGTTACATCTTTCTTGCTTTCTGTATATTAGTAAATTATTAGTTGATACCAATTTATTCATTTGTAAATTAACACCAACACTTCTTATTTTAATTTTAACTAAATTATTTCATTATTGTTGACATTTTAAACAGCATGATAACTTATTAATGATTTGTGAAAATTTTTCCATGTTACAAATGATTTGAGAAAGAAATTAAAAGAATTTTCCATGATTGTGAACTAAATTAAAATTATTATTCAGATGAAATGAAACTTTATATATCGCTGCGTGATTTGCAAGTCAACCAAAGTACTGAGCAAGTGAAATTTTAATTATTCTTACACCTGCATATTGATTAAAACAAAAACCTATTAGTTTAGTTATATTAGTGTCCCGTTTTAAAGCAACACTAGGGATATTTGGGGATGAATCTCATAATTTTGAACCGCAGTCAGATGACAAGGACGACACCTTAGCTGCCACCCTCCCCTCCAAATCTTCACACCACACCAGTGAGAGGGCGTTTGACTCCGACGGATTTAGAGTGCACTAGACCCGCTTACACGACGGATTTTCGATGGAAGCGGGTCTCGAACCTCAAACCCAACGGTTCCGAAGTCGAAACCTTACCTGTAGGGCGCAGTGCCCCTCTCCCCCCCTCCTCTATATCAACATTTATCCACCAATGAATTATATGCAGAAAGCTTTTTAGCTACTGAACTGAAATGAAATATAACCGTAATTCCGGTTATATTTAATAACAGGTAATATTTAGCACCTAGAAAAAGGCGTATTTATTGAAATCATCATTTTTAAGAGTTCTATAAATTTTATTTATTTTTTGATATCCTTTTCCCTATCCGAATTTCTCAATAGATCAATGAAGAACTTGATTACGAGAAACTTATAGAAAAAGTTCAAGAATTGTTTGGAAGAGGAAGCGAAGTAAGTTTCTTTAAACAATTCTATTGATACATCTTAATACCATCTTTCCACCTACTTGCTACAAGCTATGCTAGTGATATAAGTTTTATTCAGCTTTTAGTCATCCAATGTCTAATTTTTTATGATATTGGATTCATTTTTAAATACTATAAATAATTAAGTAACATTAAACAATTCAAATATAATGTCAGTGTAATTTAAATAAAAAGAAATTTTAAAGATATTATTAAAAAAAGAAAGTAAACAATTTCAAAACTATTTTTAAGTTCATCATCACAACTTTTAAATAATAAGTTGAATTCCTCAGAAAAAAATCCTTGTATTAATCAGAGATCTTGGATTTGATAACAAAAAGTCCCCCCCCCTCCATATTGTCTTTGATGTCATTCACAAAAAATAACATTTAAAAAATAACTCAAAATACGAAAAAGGAAGCATTTGGACAGTCAAAATGACTCAGTAAAGTAGAAAAAAAAATGCAGCACTTCTAGCTTCCATCTTCATAAAAATCCTCTTTGAGTCTGAATTTCTGGTAAAAAATAAAATCAACGATAATCTTTTAATTACATAGATATCTAACACTTACATTAAATATATACTTGCTTCTCCTTTTTTCTACATTAGAACACTAAAATTGATAATACAAGAAACCTTTTAATTATGTATCTATATAACTCTTACATTAAATATATGCTTGTTCTCCTTTTTTTCTCCTTTAAAAGATTAAATTTGATAACGCAAGAAACCTTTTAATAAGACATCTAGCTGACACTTACATTAAATATATGCTTGCTTCTCTTTTTTTTCTCATTAGAACATTCAAATTTGAAAATACAAGACATTTGAATCAATTAATTCTCTTTGAACCATAATATATTTTCTAAAGCTACTAGATACTTGTATATCTATGATTCCACATATTTAAGAAAAGTTCAGTTGATTCAGAAAATTAATAATCTTAGAGTTCAAATAACATGTTCGATTTCCACAGAATCAGTTCCAAATTTATAAAAAACAAACTTTCCTAATTACAATTTGACTGGTTTTGAAAAGGCACACCTTCATATTGTTTACTGTTAATTTAAGATGTAATGATTTTGCTCTTAAATTCGCTATTCGTTTCCAAAATTTTTCAAGAGAATCACCGCAAGGGTGATTGGAGTAATTTTATTATAAATCACAATTAACTATTTTAAGAGTTATTAAACATGTTGTATTTTATATTCGATGAATCTAAATGAAGCTTATATTATACATTAATAACATGGTTGAAAACTCTTCATACTTATATAAAAAAAAGCAAGCAAGCATATATTTTTTATATAAGTAACATCAGTACCAATGTAGTATCAATTATTTCTTTTGTGCTCTTATTGGATAAATGTTAAGTTCTGATAAGCCTTTCGTTGTAAACTGAAATCTCGCTTTAGCAACATATTTCTATAGCTGCAATTGTTAACTTAATTTACAGTTGACATTTCTTGTGCCGATTTCCTAGAATAGGTGAGCAAAGATCTGTATGTGCTTCCGGAATTATTTCTCCGATCCAAAATTTGCATATTCTTGTCACTGCAACTTCTTGATTTAAATACGATATCTTATATCTAAGTTATAGTAAGTTATTTCAATGACGAATTGATTTAAAACGAAAGGAATTCATAGCATTTAGCAAGATGTACGGCTTTTCAAAGTAGCATTTATTGAATTTTTAATTTTCAGTTTGCAATTAAGTGAACTGAATTAAGTATTTAAAAATTCAAAAGACACTTAGAAGCGCTTCACTGTCTCATATTCTCCTTACATTATTATAAGAATCAAAATAACAATAAAAGTCCAAAATAGGATATAATCTAATTAGGCATTCAAATAAATTCATATGTCAAGGGGTTACATTTATTACTTAACGATTATTTCTTAGTAACAAAAGTCTATCTCATTTGCTGGGTGAAATCTTAATCTATCCAGTCATAAAATAGAGAAAAAAAAATTTACAAACTTCCTGCTTACAATTGTTCCGGTTTCTCACAATTCTCCTGTCAGTATCATCTACTTGTAGAGAAACATTAGATGAATTGGATTCAATTGCCGATAAAATTCATGAAGTTTCAGAGTGTAACTTCACTGCACCAAAAGCTGATCAAAACCTCAACATCTGAATGAACTGTCATTTACGTTCAGATGGTAAAACTTGTATTTTAGAAAATTATATCTTTCAACAAATAGTTCCTGCACTTGAAATCATTCCAGATTTTTTATGATATTGGATTCAGTCATAGTCTTGAGGTCGTAATGTCTACAAAGTGATTATTAAAAATGGTTTATGTTATCCCACTATTTCGATAGTAAAGCAAGAAAATTTTAAGGTCTTGAAGGGGTCTTTAACCCATTAGTTGCCATGATTGCCTTTTCCTGAATCTGGTGTACGTTTATCCTTAATAGTGACGCTTCATACTTTGTTATCGATATTGCATCCTATCAGTGCGTTGCAATGGTAGAATCGCTTAACATCTTTTCTAAAAGGATCTATGCATGTCATTAAATACATACATTGTCATTACACCCATATTTGACAGCAAGCTTCTATCGTTTATTTAAATGTAAATCATTTTCAGTATGTTTGGGAGCGTGATTAGCAAAGACCGCAAATTACTCGACACAAGAATTCAGATGCAGACATTTATATTTTACCATCTGCATATTTTTCTCATGTGCATTTTTTTCTTAGCTTCTAAAAGACACTAAGGTCACTTAAGGACTAAATCTTCTTGTATTAAAAAATAAGACAATCATAATTATTACAGATTAAGATATAGTTTTATTTTCTGTCCGTATGCATATAACTCTCAAAAGCAATATTTTTTATAAAAATTGGCATTTTGTTCGCGCTGGCTTGAACACACACATGAAAAAAAAAAACTCATTTTTTTTTCTATAAATATATCAAGAAGAAAAGTTTTTTTTTTTCATACAAATTCTATTTTTTTTCAGGGAGCTATAAAGCTACTATCTATACGATATGAGTATCTATATCGTTTATTTTGATTTATCTGAGTTGCCATCCCATCTAATAAGCATATAAATTTATTTACCGATGTGCAACTTTTCATGACTGCAGTTAAGAAAATAAAAAATATTTATCGGAAATCAAGGATGATTAACGTGAAAATAAAATCATTGCAAGTTTTGCATGTGAATATTAATACAAAAATCTTTTATGTCAAATAAAATGCCTTAAAAATAAAAATAAAAACTTGAAAATCACGAAATTTATAAGATTTTATTATGACAGTGCCTCGCCGTTTTAATAAATACTTTATACTTTCTGGTTAAACGGTTTCGGCGAGGGTAAATAAATGAATTTAAAAAATTAACTTTTTGAATTCTTAAAGGATAGTTACTGATGATACTCAAATTCATTTTTAAAGCCACGTTCTAATTCTCATCTATATGTGGAAGGTGAATAAAAAAACCCTGCCGGGGAGCATTGAAGTTTGTAATAAATTAATGTGTACCAGTATTTTTTTAACTTTTTCAAATGAATTTCCATCGCAACCAGATAAATTGTATTATGCTTCTGTGTAAACAGGAATATTTCAGCCAAATATGCAACAAATTCTATGTTAAAGAATGTGATCATTATGAGGCCAAGATTTTGTACTTGATTAATTCGTATGATATACTAATTCAATCTTATTTCATTAATATTCAATTTCATGTTACAAGGAAGTTAAATTGAGATGTTCCATAAATGTCATGCACCATTTAATAAATTTCATATGAAAGTTAAATCAATTCTCTCTTAGTGTTTAGTTTGACTTCATTGATTGTGGTTGTAAACATCATGAGCTATAAACATCGCATTTTGTATTCCCATAAAAAGGAATAATCCATCTAAAGGAGTTCTTTTACAGTGGGATGAGTATAACTTCATAACAATTATTTGCAGAAGTGCTACTTCCATGCAGAGGAGCTACTTTCTGATGGAAGTGCGAAATTCCACCCTCATATCCTTTTTCCTTGGAATAAAGCATTTTTGTTTCAAATTCTATAAAATGCACCATCTTTATTCCATATTTATTCATTCACCTTAGGCAAGAAGGTAGATCTCAGCTTTTTTTGTCATTTATTCATTTTTTGATTACAGTTATGAAAGCACTGAAACTAAAATGTATTCAATAATTTCGTATATGCGGTTTGGATGAACGTAGTGACTTTAAAATCAAATACTTTTTATTTTTACTAAAAATAAGTTGAAATATGTATTTATGTACATAATACGAAGTTATTCATCGGTGGTTTTCAAAATGTACGACTTGGAGTCTCGAATTCTCCATAGGTATGTTGATAAATTTTATGTATTCTTTACGATTTTATTTGCATATTCAATTCAATTTCAGATGTAACGACATTTTTGGTTAATACAACTCGATAGCTGGTTTCAGAAAGGCTGTCAGAATGTTGTTCATAAATTTTATTCCATTGTACTGCTTCATTTGGATTTGCTGTTGTAGAAAAAAAATATAATTTAATTGCACTGTGCTAATTATATGAGAGCAAAATTTTGAAGCACGAAATTTGTTACATTTTGTTCTTAGGTTAAGTAGAGGAACTGATATAAGCCAATTGCTATTTATATTTATGTGAAAATGGGGTTTTGGCAGTTACTGTCATAAAATCACTGCAGTCACTGAAAGAACAGCGCACATCACTATCTGAAGAATTATATATTACATTGAAAAATCGCACAGAAGAAAGGCATACCTAAATAGAAAATGTCTTATGGTATTTACATAATTATAATGATTTTAAAAATGAAAATGTAAAAGAAGAAAAGAAAATAACCAATACAAATCTGATTAAGTTTATAATAAATTTTCTTAAAATTTTTTAACCACAAATCTATCCACATTCAAAAGAATTTGGTTCAGTTATCGAAGATTAAGATGATACTAAAGGAATTGTCTCTTGGACAAAAATCAGAATTAGCGATAAATAAAAAAATTCCAGCGAACCAAAATACAATACAGAAATCAGTTATATCCAAAACCCTCCGACGAGAATTCGATTTATTTGAAGATGAGTGATTTAGAAGTTAAATACTTGGAAAAAGTATATCGCGCATTGCTAACAGTACCACCAACTAGCGTAGATGCCGAAAGAGCGTTTTCGACAGCTGGTAATTATTGCGATTCTTAATATACTGTCATAATTTATAAGTTACAAATTATTTTTTGGGTTATTTACACTCTCTAATAAAACAAAGAAGCACCTGTGTTTTCTTTCTTTTTCTAAAAAATACCGAATACCAGTTTTGAAATTTTGGTCCGATATTACAATCCCTACGTGCAAGATGTCACAAAGGAAATTGAATGAAACGGCGAGAGCCAGGTAGAAGAAAAGACCAAATTAAGATTGACGTCAGCGTAAAGGAGCTTAGTGATCCTGAGGATGAACTGGAGTTCAATAAGGAGAGGCACGAACAGGGAGAGTGTCAAATAATTGCAGAGATGAGTCCCCTGAAGTGGAATCAGAAGTGCAGGCACTTGAGGATGAACTCTGTTAGTGGCGACCCGTGCTCGATGCCTGTGAATGTAGGAGTTGATTCAACCCTGTTCGGAATGGATTCGTCCCAGAGGTTGATGGGACAACCTCTTTGCAAGTTTTTTAGTACCTCCTCATAGAGTGCTACGGATGAAGACTACGTGACTGGAATCGCTGATCCCTGTAGTTTGGAATCGATTTCCTTCAAAAATTCGGCTTTGCTGTGGATAAGCATAAGAGTAGACAAATAGACGCCGTAGAATCTCCTGTGTATCCGGAAAAATTACGTCGTCACAGAAGAACCCTACCAGCAAAGCTAGATGCGCTCTTCAAAGGATCCTGTACTGAGAGCTGTGGGCAATTCTTGAGAGTCGATAATGAAACGGAAATATTCCCGTGAGAGACATGGCGACGAAGGCGAAAGTCTGGCTATCCGGAAGGGATATTTTGGCCATTATGATATTCACATGGCTAGAATTCGTTTCGGAGAGTTATGTTGCGATTGAATGTTAAGGAGCGAAATCAAGATAGGATGTACAATCCGAAGAGGCCTGAGTCAAAAGCATTGAGGAGGATCTGATGAATCCTTAATTGTCACCACCCCCCAAAACCGGAGTGGGGGGGGGGAGGGTAAACGCATGGTCGGATTGTGCTTTCCACTTTGCTTGCTTCAAGCAAGCAAGCAAGCAAGCAAGCAAGCAAGCAAGCAAGCAAGCAAGCAAGCAAGCAAGCAAGCAAGCAAGCAAGCAAGCAAGCAAGCAAGCAAGCAAGCAAGCAAGCAAGCAAGCAAGCAAGCAAGCAAGCAAGCAAGCAAGCAAGCAAGCAAGCAAGCAAGCAAGCAAGCAAGCAAGCAAGCAAGCAAGCAAGCAAGCAAGCAAGCAAGCAAGCAAGCAAGCAAGCAAGCAAGCAAGCAAGCAAGCAAGCAAGCAAGCAAGCAAGCAAGCAAGCAAGCAAGCAAGCAAGCAAGCAAGCAAGCAAGCAAGCAAGCAAGCAAGCAAGCAAGCAAGCAAGCAAGCAAGCAAGCAAGCAAGCAAGCAAGCAAGCAAGCAAGCAAGCAAGCAAGCAAGCAAGCAAGCAAGCAAGCAAGCAAGCAAGCAAGCAAGCAAGCAAGCAAGCAAGCAAGCAAGCAAGCAAGCAAGCAAGCAAGCAAGCAAGCAAGCAAGCAAGCAAGCAAGCAAGCAAGCAAGCAAGCAAGCAAGCAAGCAAGCAAGCAAGCAAGCAAGCAAGCAAGCAAGCAAGCAAGCAAGCAAGCAAGCAAGCAAGCAAGCAAGCAAGCAAGCAAGCAAGCAAGCAAGCAAGCAAGCAAGCAAGCAAGCAAGCAAGCAAGCAAGCAAGCAAGCAAGCAAGCAAGCAAGCAAGCAAGCAAGCAAGCAAGCAAGCAAGCAAGCAAGCAAGCAAGCAAGCAAGCAAGCAAGCAAGCAAGCAAGCAAGCAAGCAAGCAAGCAAGCAAGCAAGCAAGCAAGCAAGCAAGCAAGCAAGCAAGCAAGCAAGCAAGCAAGCAAGCAAGCAAGCAAGCAAGCAAGCAAGCAAGCAAGCAAGCAAGCAAGCAAGCAAGCAAGCAAGCAAGCAAGCAAGCAAGCAAGCAAGCAAGCAAGCAAGCAAGCAAGCAAGCAAGCAAGCAAGCAAGCAAGCAAGCAAGCAAGCAAGCAAGCAAGCAAGCAAGCAAGCAAGCAAGCAAGCAAGCAAGCAAGCAAGCAAGCAAGCAAGCAAGCAAGCAAGCAAGCAAGCAAGCAAGCAAGCAAGCAAGCAAGCAAGCAAGCAAGCAAGCAAGCAAGCAAGCAAGCAAGCAAGCAAGCAAGCAAGCAAGCAAGCAAGCAAGCAAGCAAGCAAGCAAGCAAGCAAGCAAGCAAGCAAGCAAGCAAGCAAGCAAGCAAGCAAGCAAGCAAGCAAGCAAGCAAGCAAGCAAGCAAGCAAGCAAGCAAGCAAGCAAGCAAGCAAGCAAGCAAGCAAGCAAGCAAGCAAGCAAGCAAGCAAGCAAGCAAGCAAGCAAGCAAGCAAGCAAGCAAGCAAGCAAGCAAGCAAGCAAGCAAGCAAGCAAGCAAGCAAGCAAGCAAGCAAGCAAGCAAGCAAGCAAGCAAGCAAGCAAGCAAGCAAGCAAGCAAGCAAGCAAGCAAGCAAGCAAGCAAGCAAGCAAGCAAGCAAGCAAGCAAGCAAGCAAGCAAGCAAGCAAGCAAGCAAGCAAGCAAGCAAGCAAGCAAGCAAGCAAGCAAGCAAGCAAGCAAGCAAGCAAGCAAGCAAGCAAGCAAGCAAGCAAGCAAGCAAGCAAGCAAGCAAGCAAGCAAGCAAGCAAGCAAGCAAGCAAGCAAGCAAGCAAGCAAGCAAGCAAGCAAGCAAGCAAGCAAGCAAGCAAGCAAGCAAGCAAGCAAGCAAGCAAGCAAGCAAGCAAGCAAGCAAGCAAGCAAGCAAGCAAGCAAGCAAGCAAGCAAGCAAGCAAGCAAGCAAGCAAGCAAGCAAGCAAGCAAGCATTAGATAACTTTACATATAGAATATAAGAAAGTAAGAAAGAGAAAACGAATTCAAACACAGATTTACAGAAAATAGATTCAATATAATTAAGGATATTTGTTGAATTATATTTCATTGTTGCTTTCTTTCGCCAGATTGGCGAGCAGATTATAGATATGTTGAAAACCAAAGGAGAGAAGGGTAAGCAAAAGATATTAGAGTGGATTGGTCACATCCTGTCTGAAAAAGAAAAACGATCCACCGAGACTGTGCTCCAAAAACTCAACGTTTTCCTCCAGTTCCTCCAACGGGAGCTCTTTGAGACTTTCAAGATTTTCGAGAAGCCAAAAAGGGAGAATATCGAACAGAAGGCTATGAAGGTAAATTATTCTCTAAGCGTTAATATTATTAATAAATATCTTATCCTTAAAAATCGTATTTCAACTCGAAATACCAATTATAAAAATTAGGACTTTATTTTTATTATTGGTTAATATTTAATTAAAATCAATAGATCACTATTACTAATATTGGAAGGCATTTAAAAAAATGTTTTTAAACATAAGAGTTCATAACCACACAGTATTTAAGATTATACTTTCTATGGACTATGAGATGATTATTTTTGACAGTGAATTAGAAGCTGATATCAATATGGAAATTGAAATTGACCGACGAAAATAAGAATCGAAAAATCAATCAAAAAGAAAAAGGAAATTAGAAGATAAATATTTAAAATGTCCCTAATAAATTGAAACATACCACCATTTTCGGAAAAAAAAAAAAAAAAAAAAACTGAGTATCATCAAAGTTAGTAGAGGTATCAATTCCTTTTCGAATTACTTTTTCACTTTTTGTCAGAAAACGTATTATATTCCGTAACTTCTCTCTATAGAGATTGTTAAAATTTACACAAATGACTTTACACTTTAAAGTTACAAGTGATTTTATTCTTTATTTTTCAGAAACGCTGAAACTTTGTCATGATTATTGAGTAATTTGGTTGACAGCATTAATTATATTTCGGTGGTATTATTTTCTACGGAATTTAGAAGTCAAAAGTATAATAAAAAACATTTTTGGATTAAAAGAATATCACGATCATTTAAACTTATATCTGGAAATATGATCTCAAAGAATTCTAATTGTGAAATGTATATTTTTGGGGGTAAAATTCAAAATATAACAAAGTGGCGATTGTTTCAATTTAAATCGATATGCTATTGCAAACTACACAGAATTTCAAAAATTGGATGCTACTATTTGGAATCACACTATATTATATATTATATTCGAATCAACAAGAAAAGTAATATTTTAATTTTATCAAATATTTGAAACGTTTTGTTGATAGCACTATAATTTTAAGGTGAATATTAATATTAAGGCACATTATAATTTAATTAAGGCACGTATTGATTGCAGAGGGATTTACATAAAAGACTAAAAGTTAAACAAATTTAATTTCTATTCATTAAATTAATTAATTAATTATTTTTCCTTTCATAGTTCACGACGGATGTTTATTTCAGAATACAAGGGAAACTGTTACAAGTTTTACGAGACAGTTATGGAATTTCTCGGTAAGATCTTGAAAAGTTGAATGTACAAAAAGGAGCCAATTTATATTTAAAAATGAAATGTATTTCACATATTAATTACTTTTATATTTCTGAATAAACAATGTAATATTTTATGAAATTACTTATGGCTGGTGTTCTCTATTTGCTCTTATCTTATGCAACACGTTTGAAAAATATCAAATACTTTTAAATGGATAAAAAGCATTTTATAAAAATATTTAATAAAATTGTCGAATTCACAAAGAAAACTTTTTACATACATATTAACACATATAAAGAGAGACCGAAATCACCAAATTCTGTTTTCTACGTTTGATTGATTAACGTTGAAGTACTAGGTTCTGTAGTAATGAAAACTGTAGCAATAAATTGCAGTTAGAGTCGCTTAAATCTGACAGCAGAAAGCTACCAGTAATCACATAGCTGTCGAATGAAATAATATTTGCTGTATATTCATTAAAGGATTATAAAAATATTTTGATTAGATTAAGGTAATAAGATAACTTGAGCTTCAATTTACTACAAACAGTACCACCCAATATTGTTCAATAGTAAATTCAATAAAAAATACAATTTTAATTATTTTGGGACACTCTTTAGAAAAATTTATCTCATACTTTCGTAAAAGAAAATTCATAATAAATATGCTAATTTTGTTTATACCAGTATGGTAGTAAATAATATATATGGAAACTGAGACATAGAAAAAAAAACCTGCATCTGCTTATCCGACTAAAAAGTACAAGTATGCAGTAACAGCATAACTCTTTTAAGTAAACATTGACATTTTAAGGAATCTCTACGTTTAGATCACTTTCAAGAATGAAATATCTTTAAATTATATTTCTTATGCATCCATTCGTGTATGTAACTATATGTCAATGTAACTATATGTCAAGAATACAACGTGTGGGTAAATGAAATATGCCAAGAATATTCGTATGTCAAAATAATAGATCTAATTCATATTTTGGGAAAAAATCTGTTAACAAAAGAGATGCATTTGGAAAGCCGTCCTCCTATTTGCTTCATAATACTGACGCAAAACCGCGCCATCATTAAAAT
This sequence comes from Argiope bruennichi, assembly GCF_947563725.1. Lineage (NCBI taxonomy): Eukaryota > Metazoa > Arthropoda > Arachnida > Araneae > Araneidae > Argiope > Argiope bruennichi. The sequence continues at coordinate 30,233,182 of NC_079158.1, read as the reverse complement.
ACTTTTAACACTAATAATTCCAATCATGTTCTAAGAAAATATTTACAGCAGTGGTTCCCAAACTTCGAGTCCTGGCGGCTTTGCAGATTCAAGATTTTTCAAAGAGGCCCTATGCAAAATTTCGAACACCGTCAACAACCGCCCGCAAAAATTTTTTTTGCAACACGGTCCGTGTATCTTCCATTCAAATAGAGTAAAAACAGATTAGATATTTTTAAAACAGTTTTTGATAAATAAAAAAATCAGTGTGATGAACAGACCTATTAGTTATTACAAATTCTCAAATTGTGACATTAAATTGGATACAATTATTTTCATTTTGTTCCCTACATTTATTTTTTTTTCTAAATTTTGATTTTATGACAACTACCAAAACCATTTTCACATAAATATAAATAGCAATTGGTTTATATCGGTTTCTTTACTTAACCCGACAACATAATTTAATAAATTTCGCGCTTTAACATTTTGCTTTTATTTAATTAGCACAGTGCAATTAAATTATATATATTTTTTTTCTACAACAGAAAATCCAAATGAAGCAGTACAATGGAATGAGTATTGAAATTTATCAACAATATTCTGACAGCATTTCTGAAACCATCTATCAAGCTGTATTAACCGTTATTCAAAATGTATTGATATCTGAAATTGAATTGAATATGCAAAATAAAATCGTAAAAAATACATAATATTTATTGACATACCTATGGAGAATTCGAGAGTCCAAGTCGTACATTTTGAAAACCACCGATGAATAACTTCGTATTATGTACATAAATATGTATTTCTACTCATTCTTAATAAAAATACAAAGTATTTGATTTTATAGGCACTACGTTCATCCAAACCGCATATACGAAATTATTGAATACATTTTAGTTTCAGTGCTATCGTAATTGTAATCAAAAGTGATAATTTAAAATGAATAAATGACAAACAAAAGCTGAGATACCCTTTCGTGTCTAACGTCATTGAATAGATATGGAGTAAAGATGGAGCATTTTATAGAATTTGAAACATAAATTGAATTGAATACATGAAGTTGAATTCTTATGAAATAAGATTGAATTAGAATATCATACGAATTAATCAAGTACAAAATCTTGGCCTAATAATGATCACATTATTTAACATAGAATTTGTTGCATATTTGGCTGAAATATTCCTGTTTACACAGAAGCATAATACAATTTATCTGGCTGCGATGGAAATTCATTTGAAAAAGTTAAAAAAATACTGGTACACATTAATTTATTACAAACTTCAATGCTCCCCGGCATGTTTTTTTTATTCACCTTCCACATATAGATGGGAATTAGAACGTGGCTTTAAAAATGAATTTGAGTATCATCAGTGACTATCCTTAAAGAATCCCACAAGTTAATTTTCTTCAGTTCATTTATTTACCCTTGCCGAAACCGTTTAACCAGAAAGTATAAAGTATTTATTAAAACGGCCCATGCAAAATTCACATGCAAACCCTACAATGATTTTATTTTCATGTTAATTTCCTGCGATTTCCAATAAATATTTTTTAATTTTTCAGTTGCAGTTATGATAATATACACATCGGCAAATAAATTTATATGCTTATTAGATGGAATGGCAACTCAGATAAATCAAATAAATCAATCAATCAGATAAATCAAAATAAACAATATAGATACTCATATGGATAGTAGCTTCATAGCTCCCCGAAACAAATGGAATTTGTATGAAAAAAAACTTTTCCTCTTGATGAATTGAAAAAAAATAGTTATTTTTGTATGTGTGTGCCCAAGCAAACGCGAAAAAAATGCCAAATTTTTATTAAAAAAATATTGCTTTTGAGAGCTACATGCATCGGTCAAAGTAGTTCTATACCGCTATCTGCAATAATTATGATTATATCTCAACAGCAAAAACAAATATAATTATTGTTTTTTAATTATAGAGGATTTTATCTTTAAGTAATCTTAGTATCTTTAGAAGCTAAGAAAAAATGAACGAGAAAAATATGCAGATGGTAAAGGATAAATGTCTGCTTCTGATTTCGTGTGCCGAGTAATTTGCGATCTTTGCTAATCAAACTCCCAAACATGGTGAAAATGCTTTAAATTTAAATAAACGATTATAAGCTCGCGGTCATATGTGCTATATTTCTTTTCAGATCTTTTTGGAAAAGATTTTAGTCTCTGATAAAATGCAATACCCTTAGCAAAATATTAAGGTTCATTATTAAAGATAAATGAAGACCAGATGCATCAAAAGTCAATGCCATTGCATCATTAATCAATTTGAAAGCAGATGCAGCAAGCCTTGTCCATGAATTGTGTGTTGTGTCTGCTTTTATATTATTTTTAAGAAGTCATGCAAGAAAGACGAGTGTCTGCTTTTATATTATTTTTAAGAAGTCATGCAAGAAAGACGAGTGTCTGCTTTTATATTATTTTTAAGAAGTCATGCAAGAAAGACGAGTTTCTTGCTATCAAGCTATAACTGCACCTTTAAAAATTATCACTAAAAATGACTAATTATTTTAATAACTATAGGCAAAAAAAAAAAAAAATTCAAGTAAAAATGCTTTTACTGGTACGGGAAATTTCCATTGATTAAAAATTTTGAAAATTGCAAATTGTATTGAATAAATGCATATTTGTGAGCGTACAAAGATTCTATGCTTAAAATAAGATCAACTCCTTTCCTGTGTCCCTCTTGGTCGGTTGAAGATATCAATAAATCAACAACATAATCACAAGAGTGAGTTTGTCTTAGATATTACCAATATACTTGTGTATAGTGTGAATCGCGGAGGCCGAAAGTAAAGTAAACATATTCGAAGAATCATGTGAACATTCACTATTGTTTTAGAAATATACACACTTTTCATGAGTATTTGATGATAATTCTTTGAACGATTTATTTTAGTAAACCTTGCTTCAATTTTTTAATACACTAACAAAAATCACTAATATGTATTAGAAAATAATTATTGAGAAGAGCAATTCAATTTTTAAATAATTTGAAAAATTCACCAAGATATCGCGGAGAAATGTCTTTCTCTTTAACAAAAGAATAATAGAAACTTGGCGAATTTCTTAGACTGAGTAAAAGATAAGGCATATTTGATATCTGATAATGTTTTGTCTCATTAAACGTTTTCTTGTAAAAAAGAAATTATTCCTTTCCTTTCTCCTTTAGTTTCTTTGTAATGCAGAAATGCACCTTTAATTGAATGCAGAAATGTACACATATTTTAGATACTATAATAACAATTGAAAAAGAAAACTATTCGTAAATAAAGTTAAACCTAATAATTTAGCATGGTTGATAATTCCTTTAAAATTTTCATTCCCAAGACTACAATCAAGAAGTCTTATTTCCAATATCTATGAGCAACTCAAAATGTTTCATAAAACCTGCCTCGATTATTGGATCAGAAATGTTTGCCACCAAAAATGCCCATTCAAAACTTTGCCAGAAACCAAAATCATGCTCAAATTTTGCAGTTCCATTTATGGATATTTGAGAACAGTCAGCCGTGTAAAGTTCTAAATTTCATGTCTCAGGTAAATTGACATTTTTTTTATAGCAGCTAAAGCTGAAACGCTATTAATTAACTTCAAAACAGATTTGTAATAAACAATTGATTAGTTTGCCTTCATCTTTCTTTCTGTCATTAATGACATAGATGTGTCATTAAGTTTAATTCATTGACTGTGAAATTGTTTTGACATAATTGACCAGATAAATTATATAGATGCACGAAAATTTGTGTAACTATAATTATATTTAAATTATGTTTTGTTTTGAAATTATTTGATATTTTTAAGAAGGATATCGTTATAACATGATCAATAAAATCATTTCAATAAATATCAAAAGACGAAATAAGTAACAGATTGTTATTATAACCTCAAAATCACACATTTATGCACGGTATTTATTATTGTATAAACCCATATATATATATATAATAAAATTAAACTGCCAGTCAAACTAAATATTTTTTTTGGTATCGTGTGGCATACGTTAAATTCCAAAATCCCCAAATCGTGATCATGACATAATGGGTTAAATAACCCATTAATAATGGTCTTTAACCCCAGATAATGGGTTAAAGACCACTTCAAGGGTTTAAAATTTGATCGCTTTACTATCGAAATATTGGGATATCAACATAAACCTTTCTTAATAATCACTTTGCCTAGATTACGACCTCAAGACTATGACCTCTATCTAGAATAAATTCAGTGCAGGAACTATTTGTTGAAAGATATAATTTTCTAAAACATAAATTTTACCATCTGAACGTAAATGACAGTTCATTCAGATTTTCAGGTTTTGATCAGCTTTTGGAGCAGTTAAGTTACACTCTGAAACTTCATGAATTTTATCGGCAATTGAATCCAATTCATCTAATGTTTCTCTACAAGCAGATGATACCGAAAGGAGAATTGTGGGGAACCAGAACTTATTTGAAATTGACTTATAGGGAATTTGTTAAATATTTTTTTTCCATTTTATGACTGGATAAATTAAGATTTCATTCTGCAAATGAGATTGACTTTTATTACTAAGAAATAAATTGTTAAGTAATAAATTTAATCCCTTGACATATGAATTTATTTGAATCCCTAATTAAACGACATCCTATTTTGGACGTTTATTGGTATTTTGATTCTTATAATATAGGGAGAATATGAGATATTGAAGCGCTTCTAAGTGTTTTTTGAATTTTTAAATACTTAATATTGTTCACTTAATTTCAGACTTAAAATTAAAAATTCAATAAATTTTACTTTTGAAAACCTTACATCTTCCTCAATGCTAAAAACGCCTTTCGTTTTAAATTCATTCATCATTAAAACAACTTAATATAACTTACATATAAAAAATTAAGATGTTTAAAATCTCGTTTTTTTTATTGAAACATTTAAAAAACGCCCGTGCACCACAAAGTATCACACGGGGCTTACAGAAGTGAGTATATAACACATTACATAAAGAAAAAGAAAAAAAAAATTAACAGTCATGAAGGATTATAGATGTCAACAATAAATTTGCAGAAATTTCCAAAAACATTTCTGGTGGAAATAAGTTGGTGAAAATCTGGAGGCTAATTTATCAATGTCCTTAAGAGCCAGTCTTAGGATCTGTCTTTCTTTGACAAACTTGGAACCTAGAAGGAGCACATGTTCAACATTTTCTTCGCCACCAATATTACAATCGCAGGAAGATGACGGAAACAAATTTAATTTGTACAAATAACTTTCAAAGTTACCATGACCAGTGAGAAATTGGGTTATTCTGTAATTAGTATAAAAATGATGGCATGACAGTCTCTTATTAATGGATGGAAATTTTTTTTGTTAAGCTCCCTTTATTTGAAAGGAGATATTCTTGATTCCAAGACTCCACCATTTACTCTCTCGTAATCTTCTTGTAAAAAGATTTAGGAATATTAATGTCAATGTCAATTTTGCGCTTAGTGGCAGCTTCTGCAAGTCAATCGGACCGCTCATTTCCATAAATGACCATGTGTCCACGAACAAATGCAAAAACTATTGAGATATGTTTATCTTTCAGGCTTTTAATTTGCTTTTTAATTTCAACGATTATGTTCTTAGACTAAGAAATACACTTCAGAAAATCCAAGGATGAAAAAGAATCGGTACAAACTAGATAGTCTGAGATTACACTATTTTGTTCAGAGATCCATTTGATAACGAAATTTAAACATAAGAGTTCAGTTACAAAAACTATCATTCATCACGAATTCTGAATTGAGAGTGCTCGGATTCAATACCACTTCCGAAAACAACAAATGCGAAACCAATTCTGCCATCAATTTTGCTGCCGTAAGTATAGCAAATAACAGGGAAAACATTCTTGGTTGTGTCACTAAATTGAATAATATTGATAACGGTTCTCTCTGAGGTAAGAGGGAGAAAAGATGGACAGAATATATCATAATTAGAGATGTAAGAAGCAGAGATATTTTCCTTATAGGCTATATTATGAAGAATAACAATATCAATTGGAGGGAAGCCAGAAATTGCATAAACTGACTCGTAACTTATGGTACGATATCCGCATATGGACCCGCAGAAGTATTCTTCTTTGTATGCGTCGAAGATATTTAGAATTCACCTTCCTTTTAAGCGCGGCACCACAAACTCTAGAACCATACATTATGAAAGGTTCGATTCCCTGTTTATAAATGAGTGAATGTACGTTGTAATTTATACCAAACGTGTTGCGTGAAATCCGATTTAATCCACGCTGTAATTTGTCACATTTCTCTGTTACGTAAATTAAGTGTGGCTTCCAAGAAAATTTACTTTCAAGAAGAGCCCCAAGATATTTCATTTGTTTTATCATAGTCAAGGGAGCTCCGTCTATTTTGTATTTGAATCAACAACTTGAATCGACAAGAATATCCAAACTTTAGAAAGGAGAATACATTCCGGAAGCACATATAGATCTTTACTTATCTCTTCTAGGGAAACGGCACAAGAAATATCATCTGTAAATTAAGTTAACAATTGCAGCTATTAAAATGTGTTGCTAAAGACAGATTTCAATTTATAACGAAAGGTTTATCAGAATTTAACATTTATCCAATAAGCGCACAAAATAAATAATTGATACTAACGTTACTTATAAGAATTAATTAAAAGAGGTGGACAGTTGCAGTGGAGACCTCTATTTTACCCGCATAGATGCCAACGAATTGGTATAGAAATCGGCTAAATATCACACCATGGATAAATCAATATTTTGATAAACTTTCATATAATCGCAATGCTTTCCTCAATACTTCAGATGTTAGAAAAAAGATATTTTTAATTTTTTTTCCAGAGAAACTGTACTGTTGACGATAAATATAAATCTTAAGTTTGATTAAGTCATGAATATGAATTAGCTAGAAAATCCTTACATTTTGGATATTTTACCCTTAAAAGCAATGAAAGGAAAACTATAGCGAATTAAGTAACATAGAAAAAGCGTTTTTATAAAAATATGTAAAGTGAAACTGTACATTACACTTTATAAAAAATATAAGTATAAAATTAAAAGTTAAAATACTTTGATTTAACTTTTAAATCAAACGATTTTATAATTTATATTTTATAATGCAGAAAGGAAGTATGCTTGGATTGTTTTAGTAATATGATTCATTTTTTTGAAGTTTTATAAAAGACTATTCTCTTTTTTAGTTTTTTTAAGCAAACATAGCAGAAACTTTAATATAACACTCTTTGTTGACGGATTTGGCCAAGTATTAATATGGTCCACATTCTTCATATAAGGCAACATGCGAAGTTTCATTCATATAGTTCATTTTGCTTTTGAGTTAATCATTTTTATATAACAGCCGATGAACAGACAACATTTTTATAATTTAAAAACTCAGTGAGGTGTCCTGTCAATCATCAAAATCTCAAGAGGGAATTCTTTGATGATTGTGATATTTTCTGGAGCTATATTTTGTTCATATGAAAGTAATAAGAGGCTTCAATGATCAAATCTTGTATAATTCAATATTTGAAATAAATTGGTAATGGCCTTACTTCAACAAAAAATAGAAAAGACATACTCAAAGTTTTGCTCATATAGATTTTTCTCTGATTGTAACTGACAAATCATGGGAAATGGATCACAAGAGAACAAAAGATCAAATATGTTCTACTGCAGATTAAAGATTTTTATTCTTGCATTCTTAAACTTTTGGCAATCATTCATCTCTTTATTAATGATTAGATTAAAGCAACAAAGACATCAAAACTGGTCTTGACTGGGACCCTTCAGATTAATTGAAGAGCTTCTTTTATTTAATATCAAAGACGAAGTAGGATAGTGATAATCTGCGATCAAATTTGACATATGGTCTATCTGCGACCTCCAGGTTGAAACGCAAGAATTTCGTTCCCATGCGATAATTTCATATTCTAATCTCTTTAAACTTTACTATATATATGCCTTAATTGAATATGCTAATATCACTGGTGACGATTCACTGCTACTTTGTAAGTACGGCCTTTTAGCAAATCCTGCTTTTTCCCTGCTAATTTTTCTAATTGTATAATTGTCAATGTTTAAGAATTAGAATGATAAAATCATAAATTTCTTCAGCTTTTGACTAACTTTAAAAAATTCTTGATGTGAAAGAAAAAAGTTTTTACATAACGTAGCCAAACAAGATTCATAAGAAAATTTTTTCAAACAATGTGAAAATGCTTTCCAATGATTCAGTTGTGAATATTTTTAAAAAAGCGATTACCATTAGAATATTGAAACGATTTCTCTGTTTATATTTCTGTAATTGAAATAATTTTTGTTTACCTACTACAAGAAATACCAGAGATTTTAAAACAAAAATTACTTATCGAAGTTGCGTAGTATCTAGCGATTAAGAGTATTCAAATTAAATCAAGCAAGATATTTATTTTGTCTATATTCCTTCAACTAGTTTCGAAAGTGCTTTTAACTTTTCCAGAAATAAATAAGTGGTAGCAGAAATAATGAGCAGAGCCAATCTTAAATCTGACAATGAAAATTGCAATTAACATAACTAGATTAAGAAAAAAGTTCTCGTTTAAAAGGGAAAAAAACTTCGTGTTTAAAGTTTTGGACTAAATCTCCTTAACTTTTGTTGGATCTACATTTCTATTAGATCTTAACAAAGACTCTCTTAATTTAACTTTAAATTCATATAAATTCTTTAAGAGTTTGAGTTAGAGTTAGAAATAAACTGAGATGTGCTGCATTGCTTGAAATATGAATAAATCTAATTGGACCAATAAAAAATATGTCGAAATTTCATCAGAAGGTCTTATTATTTTATAAAAATCAATGATGTTATTTTATTGAAAGTACTTTGCTACTTATAATAAATATTTAATTTATCAGTAAAATAAATGGGAATAGATATATTATTGATAGACAAGTTTTTTAAATTTCAAAGGTCTGTTTTAAAAAAATGATCATATTTCAATTTTTTTAAAAGTGAAATTTTACTTTAAGGTGAAATTTTTTTTTTGAAATCTTGTGGGTGAGGGATTCTGTTTATAATTTTTAAATCGCTTAAAATTTAACTAAAATGTCATTTATATTGTTGTTCTTGAACTATGGAATTACTAAGACAAATTTTTGATTAAAACACCTTTATCTCATTTAAAAATATCATTTATTTTAAAACGTTCTACATCATTTTCTCACTTGCTACGGTTTATTTATTACTTTATTAACCTAGGCATATTATCTATAAATTAGATAAATGATATGAAGGATAAAATCTGTTTATAACTTCATGTTCTAGTTTCATTGCAAGTGAAATATTGTATTATTCCCGTATTGAGATGAAACGCAATTGATGAATTTTGATCTCATAATATTAAAATTATACACCGAAACAATTCTTGGACACCACTTTCGCAAAATGAAATTTAATTTCCTCTTAAATTAGGCTAAAATAATAAGGAAAATTTGTTAAACTAGTTAAATATGTGTAGTAAATTTCCGATTAACCGCTATTTACAAAATGGGGTTAAGAGAGACTTAATCAAAAATAAAAACGTGTTTGAATTAGAGGAAAAGGAACCTCGATTTTTTAAAAGCAAACTAACAACTTGTCAGCACAGAAATAAGTTGTTTATCTAAGTTATAAATTTATAAAAATGTAAAGCATTTTTGTGATGGTTCGTATACATAAGCAACCCTTTTTAGGATTATCCGCGGTTGCTGTGACACGCGATTCCGCGTATAATTGGAAATTGATACTGCATTTGTATATTCAGTCTTTATGAATGATAGTTTTTTTTTGTTTGAAAAGTCCTCATGTTCATCTCTTCAAATTTTTGAAGTCCATAGTGTTCGATTCTTTAATTCAAATATTAATTTGGTTTCAACTGAAAATTTGTCAGTAGTTATGATGGCATTATAATATTTGTGTGCTATGATCTTATGATTTAATCTGGTGCAGAATGGTCAAAAGAATGGCGATTGCGCCAGAATATCTCAAACAACCACTCCATCCTATTGCTATATTTATAGAATGTATTTTCTCATTTATCAGTATAATAAAAATAATGGGCTTTAAAGGGTTAAAGAAATTGGAAACAAAGATTAAGCCTGCATTCGCTTTTTTTTTTCATTTTTTTAAGTCATTACTTCTTTTTAACAAACCGTTTTCTTCCATTTATTAAAAGTAATTCATTTGCTCCTAATTGATATCTATTACCAGAAATTTATTTTATGATATACAGTTATTATCACGGTTATTGGGCAGATTATATATTATTAACATTATTTTAATTCTTTCTTTCTCAGCTCTATGAAGTATCTGGTAGTTTTCCTGTTGGTGGGCCTTGGCTTTACCTCGGCTTACCCTACCGAATTCGGTAAGTGAAGCTTTCAACCATTCCTGTATCTTAAAGTGGTTTGTTTGTAGCACAGGAAAACAAATCAAAACTAAAAACAAAATCCAAATTAATACTTTAATGATTTATCTACATTTTTCCTAAATATTAAAAAAAAAAATGTGGAATTTCCAGAGATTAAGTAATTATGAATTTTGTCAACTGAAAGTAGAAAACACATTAGGTAAATTGTTTGAAAGCTAAATATTGTTAAATGCAAAATGCACTGGAGGAAAATTTCTCAGTTCAGGTTTTCATCGTTATAAGAATCTTGCATCAAGAAGATCTTATCAGTTAAGATTCATAATTTCGAAGTAAAGAAAGAAGGAACCACTGCAGATAAAAAAAAATGTGTACTTACACATAAAAGAGTAAATTAAAAATAAAGCGAAAACAAAAGCAACACTTCCAGCAAGTAAATTAAGAGTCAATCGATTGTTCATTGAAAAAAAGAAACTTATTAACTTAGGGTTCAATATACCTAAAATTTTGATAAATATTCCAGTGATTATATAAGAATATATTAAGGGAGAGTTTAAAAGGTATTTTTAATTTTGCCTTTGATTTTTGGCAGCTTGACTTATAATTATTAGCTAGGGTTGACGAGGAAGTTCTAAGACAGATTCTCACGATTCTCAGTATATTTCAAAACTAAACATTTTTCTAATTAATCTTAACTTAGTTTCACTGAATAATTTGTCTTAAATCAAAAAGAAAAATTATAGTATATATTTTAAAAATATTAAATTACAGATTTTTAATATTGTGTAAAATATGTTGTGTAATATATGTTTAATATTGCGTAAAATTTTGTATACTATAAAATGTTTATAATGCTCTGACAATAGACAGCTCATGCCTGAATGAATGTGGAATTATTTACTATTTAACCATACAAGTCTTTGTTTTTATTTTTAATGGTACTAACAAATAAAAAGAATATTTCTTAGGTCCTTTTTAATTACAAATGGATATCAATTTCTACAATTTAAAGCTATATCAAAAAGCATTATTTTCATTACTGATTCGAATAAAAATTTATTTTCTTTTCAGATGATGCCCTCTTGGTTGATAGGTAAGTTCAACAAATTCAATAAAACTATTGATGTTTAAAAATTCTACACAACGTTTCTCGAATGAGAAAAACAATACGTTCACTTATAACATATCAGATGTATAAATTTAAAATAAACTATAAATGAAATTTTATGTTTTTGAGCATGTTTAGAGTATTTTTCTGCTTATATGCTATTATATGGCTATTGTTTTTACTACTAAAGACTGGGTTACATGGTGAGGACTCCATGCTCAGAACACTAACGATGGAGTCGGAGTTGTTCATTCCTATTGTCGAAATTGATGAATTTTCATCGGATTTAATTTATAAGTTTAGTATTCGTAGCCCTTCTGGATCTCAGAATCTTCAACAAAATGGGGGATACGGTAATATTAAAAATAAATTAATTATCTAAAATTTTAAAAGACATTTATTAATGTACTAAGCAGAATTTTTTAATTTAAAACTAAATACAAGATAAATCTGGAATTTCAATTCACGATTGATTCTAATTAATTTTTGAAATTTTTAAATCAAAAACTATTCTAGAGAACTTAAAAACATGAAATAAGTTAAAGAAATGAAAAGAAGTTGTGTTAGAAAAAATATTCTAATAGTAATGTCGATATGTGGAATTTAGAATACTTCAATTTTATTTTATTGTAACAGTAGCGAAAATATATCTTTCCTCAAATAAAAATTATTTTTAATTTTGTTGCTTTTCGCAGATTCGACCAAGCTGACCGACCCATGCATGCGTAAGTATTACTGATATTTCTAATTAAATGTTTTTATTATATAATTAATGGTTCAATAAGGAATGTTCTGGTTTCTAAATAAAAGCAGTTTAAATTACAACGAAGCTAACGGAAACAGAGGATTATAACTATTATAGCTTTCGAAATACATCGCATATATATGAAAAATATATGAAATACCTCAAATGGAAACAAATGCGTATTCTATTTAAAACTGATATTAAATCTATTTGTAGAGGAGGTTGGATCGCTGAGAGGATGAGGGAGAGTCTGCAAGTCATGGTAGACGGCTTCGAGAAAGCACTCAAAGAAGGAAAAACGATCAGTGAAAGAGCTTTCAAAAAGGTAATAGAGAAACTTAATGAACCATTCTGAATTTAAACGAAATTTTCTTGTTATTTTCATATATATGTTACGGCCAAAGCCCGAAATGCGGCCAGTTCGCGAATTGGCCGGCCAATTCGCGAACTGGCCAAGAGGTTTGGCCAAAGTCCGAAATACTTGCAATTAATGTTGTATTTTCTACTTTGGCTGGCCATTTCGCGAAGTGGCCGGGCATCCTTGGCCAAAGCCCGAAGTGATAATCTATACTTATAAATGAAGCTCAATGTATGTTTGTGTGTGTGTGTGTGTGTGTGTTGGCGCTCTACAGTCCAAACCGTTTGACAAACAGTTATCAAATTTGGCATATATATACCTTGGAGGTCAAAAATGTGCACCCTGCAGCGATTTTTTAAAATTTTTAATTAGAATTTTAATTAAAAATTAAGCGTAATTTCGGCGTTTTGTCGCTATAACCAGAAAATATTACAGCACAAAATCGATTTTTGCATCAAATTAAAGCTTTTTTTTAATTAAAGCTTAAAATTTAATTTATAAATTATGCTTAGATTAAATTATGCTAAAATTTAATCTGCACGAGCACGTCAAATTAAAAAAAAATATCTTTTATCAACGTGTTGACATCACATTGATAAAGGTTTAAATTAAAAAATAAATCAACTATTATTGCAAATTTAATAAACAAAATTGTAATTTTCTGCAGGTGTCTGTATAAAATGAAAAAAAAAAAAGTGAAATAAGATATTTTCTGAAAAGTAAAAGGAGGAAAAGTTTTCTATGAGCTTTGACAATACCTATATTATTAATTCAATAAAACAATTTAATTTAAGGCAAACATAGTTTAATATGCTTAGAATAATCATTCTAATCAGTTACTATCATCTAATTTGGGGCATACATTTGCTAAAAAAATGGTCTAAATTAACTAAATAATTATATTTAATATAACTTTAGTCAATAAATGCTCCGATGAATCAGGAATTTTAAATTTTTACATAGGTCCTCTATCCTTTGAATCATATTTAACAAAATATTCTTGATACACCACCAATATTTTTAATAAAAATTGTTGAACTCCAACCAACTAAATCAATCACTAAAACTGACTGATTTATGAAATTTCAATATCACTCTTCTATAAAAACTGGCGATTTTAGACCACTTCACCGACTATCTCAATGAAGATACGCTAATCCTCTGCAGGGTTTCTAGACAGTGATTGGCCTGTGATTATAAAAATGATGCATAAAAACTTCATAAATCGGTCAGATTTCACTGCTGAACGACTCTGATTTCAATTTTCATATTTACAAAAAAGACATGGTTAGCTTTAATATAAAAAGCTTTTATATTGATTGCAGTTTAATATTTCCACTTTAGTTTAAAGTAGAAATTTTATGGATACTGACAGAACATTAGGGAAAGTAGTACAATGAAACAGAACTGTTTAAGGCCTACATAAAAGTACGACTGAATCATATAACTACCAAAATATGAAGCTCAAAAATATTTTGCAGAAAAAGCTGCTAAAAGAGCAATTTACATTAATTGAAAATTTTAGCGATCATTAATACTGGTCGCCAAAGGCGACTAGTGGTAAATAAATATAATGACATTCATGTATAAAATATAAATAAGGACATATTGTAGGTGAAATTCGACAGATGGCGCCAACAAAGAAATGTCTTTAAATGATGTTAATAACAAAACTATTTGTCCTTCATATTTGTTTTAATTAGCCCTTATTTTTGTTATTTGCCTTTGCAAAAAATTTCATATTTTTTGAAGCGACATTTCGGGAGACAAAGTGATCTGGGATCTTTAACATTAGGTCCATGGAGCAGAAAAAGACTAAGGATCACCCTTAAAGGTAATTGAAAACTGAATACTCAATTTGCCTTTGTATTCATACACGATACGCAACGCTTTTTCTCAAGATATAATTATTTCATTTTGAAGGGCGGAAATCTAATCTTCACGCTATCACGTTGTTCAAGTATACACGTTCACTGAATAATTTCTATTATGGCTTTAATATGAGAACAGAATAACACGAGATCATATTTTTATATATTACAAGCTTATTTTTAACTCAGAGGTGTCACTTATATTGGAACTCGTTTCTGAAACAATTGTACTTAAAAAAAAAACAGCACACAGAAGTACTCATTTTTAAATACTTCATTTTTAACAGGGTGTAAAACAATGTGTTCTTGATTCCTTTCTTTCTACTTTGGCCGATCGTCCCCAGCCATTTCGCGAACTGGCCGGCCAAAGCCCGAAATCAAGAAAAGATCGGACATTGGCCGGTAAGTTTACAGCAACGTTGGCCAGATCGCGATCTGGCCGGCCAATTCGCGATCTGGCCGATTTCGGGCTTTGGCCGTAACATATATGTTAAATTAGAAATATGAATGAAAATCATCTCTCCAAAATTGAATCGAATTTTTAGTTTTTTAAAAATTATGAATTCGAGTTTGAACTTCCTCTTAAGGGAATAATAAATAAAGATATTTCATTAAAAAGTTACATTTTAATAGTATGTAAAAAATACTACATTTAATAAGGCCTTATAAGTAATTAAGCAAATTCACCCTGTTATTTTTATTACAGACTTTTTTTTATTTATAGCAAGTTTTCGTTCTCCTCTTTTTTTAAATAGCCAAGAATCTAGATTATTAGTTTTCAAACGTGCTAAATAAAATTCTAATGGAACCAAAAATCACAACATATTATGGTAATATTATTGATAAAAAAGAATTACTTTTTTGATACGAAAAATTTCTTCCTTAAAAAAAGCGATCAAGGTTTTTGAACAAAACTATAGAACAGTCATTTAAGTATTTCAAATAATATTGCATCTAAGAAAAGCGCACTATTAATTTAAAATGTTTGAATCAACTAATTATCCTAAGTTATTATAAGCAAACGGATTAGACGTGCAAAATACTATATAATAATTTCGAAACCCTTACCTTAACGGAATTATGGTTCTTTGCATGAGTAGTGTTATAAATTATCTTAATTAAATTTGCGCGTTGCTGGCATTTCATTATGATTTGTATCTTAATAATCCTAACAAATCACTCCTTTTCAAATAGCTGTGTACAGCTTTTTTTCTTTTGTTAAACTGCAAGATAGCCATGAATACGGTTAGTATCAATAGCATAACCACTAAGGAAATTTATATAACTCAGAAAACTTAAAATAAAGAGAATAAATTCTTTTCATAAGAAATCAAGAAAAATTGACAAAATTTTATTTTGCCTTTCTTTTTATTTTAATGTTTTGTCTTGTGCAGTCTATAAAAAGTGAAATTTTCAGTTACCTGCTTCTGGTTGTATAAACAGGAGTTTTTTTTTTTTTTAAAAATGTTTACAAATATATATAAATGCAAATTTTTCAGGCCGAAGAACTTTACCATACGCTCTTGGATTGGGGAATAGATGTCGGCGAAGAAATAAAGGAGGCCCTTGAAAGAATTGGACAGGAATTCGACAAGAACAGGTGTGTTGAACTTTGTATATTAAAAACAGTTAAATACATACATAAAATAGAAATCTTGCGAGAGCTGGCTCTGAAAATTTTATTTAAATTGAACAAAAATTCCAAAATATTTGCATATTGTTTTGAATTTAAAATTTTTACAGCTTTAACAAGACATGAGAAATATGAATGAAGTGGAAAATAATTACTTATATTTTTACTGTCTTTTTGCAGACCCGATCCAGCTGACAGGCCCCTGCATGTGTAAGTACTGTTGATGATCCTAAATAATTTCTTTCTGTTATTATATAACTAATAATTAAATGTGAAATGTATTATATTTTGAATGAAAGCAGTTTAAGTTACAATGTAGTTAGCAGAAACAGAGGATTATAAACGTTACAGCCTTCAAAATGTATCTTCATTATATTAAAAATATGTGAAAGAACTGAGGTGGAAATGAATGCATATTTTATTTGAAATTGATATTAATCTTTTTACAGTGGAAATTGGATCGCTGAGAGAATGAGGGAGAGTCTGCAAGTCATGGTAGACGGTTTCGAAAAGGCACTCAAAGAAGGAAAAACTATCAGTGAAAGAGCTTTCAGAAAGGTAAGAGAGAACATGAAGAGTCCCTTGAAGTATCGTATATGGTTGCACACAGTAAAAGTACATTATTAATTTAGAAAGTTTAAATAAAAGAATCTTCCATGATTAATTTTATATAATCCGATTGGATGAGCAGAATGAGGCTTAATATTCTTGAAGCCCTTATCTTCCTCAGATTATGGAGAAGTACATGTGTATTATTACTTTTCAACTAAATTGTGATCACTGTCCTTAAAGAATTGTACTAGATTTATTCGAGAAAAATCGACCCTTTTTGAAAAAGGTTTCAACATTTTTTCTATGTTACGATAGCGAATCTGCAGGATAGGCGAGGATTTTGTCTATTTGCAGAACACGTACACTAAAGAAATTTGCATTAGTCAAATCGGGGAGAATGTTAGATTTTTTTAAATCAGAAACTAAGAAAAGATGTCCAAATGCATCATTGAACTTTTATTTTCTCATAATTACTCTCAGCATTTGTTATATCTTAGCATTATGTCACTTGTAATTTGTTAAATCATGATATTTTGACTTTTGCGCCGATTTTCTGCTTTTAGGGAGATGTCAGAGTGTTTGAACTCGAGGTTCTTTACCACCAGATATAATAGGTGAATAGAGTAATGGCATGGGGGAGATTGCTTAGTAAGTGGTTGTGCAAGATAAATGGAAGATTAACTTATTAGATAATAAATTCCTAATAAATCGAAAGAAAAACAAAGAGAAGAGAAGAAGACAAAAATATTACATGAATGAATTGCGGCAAATTCGGCCCAGAGTTAAATCGGTTATAAAGCTATGGTGATATACTACACATGTAGGAGATGATGGGTCATATAGCCTGTTTTGGAAGTGAAGGGTCGTAATCTTCAATTTCTTTAATTGCAATGTTATCGCTTTTATCGATTTTTTTCAAAAAAATGTGGAGAGTTTCTTGTGGAAGGTTTAAAAGGTTGCGATATTAAGATTTTCTTTGTTCCTGTCAAACCACGGTATGTTGCTGATATGCCTCACCGCCACATTTTGAAGTCTTTCTGATGATATTATACGAGTCTTAGCAGATTATGTTTTTTCTTTCACAAATATGATGTTTTTAAAGAAAGCTCTTATTATGTATAAAAATATAAATTATTCAGGCCGAAGAGCTTTACCACAAACTTTTGGATTGGGGAATGGATGTAGGTGAAGAAATCAAGGAGGCCATTGAAAGAATTGGGCGGGAATTTGAAAAGAACAGGTACGTTGAAATTCAAACATCAGTAAAAAGTAAAACTCAGATGATGATTTAATATTTTACAAGAAACTGTCATGGAATTATTTTTTAAATCACAGAAACTTTGAAATATCTGCAAGTTATTTTCCATTATAATACTCAACAATCAAGTTATACATACCATGTATAGAATATATTTATATTTTCTTCGCTTTTTTGCAGTCTCGACAGAGCTGACAACCCCGTGCACGTGTAAGTACTATTCATATTTTATATACCCGACTTTTATTTTTATTATTATTTATTTATTATTATTTATTATTTTTATTATTTTTATTATTATTGTTATTGTTATTAAACATTTTTCAATGAAATATGGCGAGCATTGCCTACTTTATAAAAAGCACTCCAAGTGACAATTTAGATTATGATAAATTATGTAGGGAATACAAAAATATTTTTCTTCCTGACAACTATTAAAATATTTTAAATTATATTGAATTTCAATTTAATTGTACAATGTTTCATACAAGGATTTTTCTGTGGTGAAGTTTATATTACGATATAATATTTTAAATTAATTTTAATACTTAAAATATATTCACTTCATGAGCTTCGAAAATGCATCGTCTTTAAAATATTAAAAAAAGAAAACAAGAAAAAAATGGGAAAAGAAATATATACTATTAGATGCAAATTTATTTTTAAATTTTTTAAAAGTAATAGAAAACTTTATTCCAAAAAATTAAATTTTTTGCTATTTATATTTAATAATCCACCCCGTAATATTCAAAGAGTAATCGTATTGTCATACAAAATTCGACATTCGAAAATTCAAGTAAAATGTAAATAAAATAAAATCAAAATGCAAACTAATACAAAATTTAGCTTTAATTGATTAATTGTAAATTAATTGTCAACGTTTTATACGTATCATTCACATTTCACATAAAATAGAAAGCACACAAAATAATTGGATGCCAAATTAATTGAATAAAGTATTTATTATTTCTCCTATTTTATATTAAATTGAAAAACTCACAATGGAAACTAGTTTTGTCAATAGAATATTTAAAATTCAAAATCGTTGCATATAAATCGAGTACATCTCGTAATATTGAAATTTATATGCTTAAAATACTAAACATAGTATGCGGCTGTTTTTGCTAAACACCAAATCATTTAGCAACAAGTTGATTTACTTAGATCATCAGTATAACAAAGATATTTTAGAAAATGATTCCAACTTTTTGCTGTAAGTTTTTAAATATTCATGTGAAGATATTTCAGCTCCTTTTGCAGACCAAGTGAAAGTCATTTTTTTCGATTTAAAGTAATAAAAGCATAGCAATATATCCTTTTTGCTCATCCTTATATGTTTAATTGCATTAATTATATGATAAGGAGTCACAAGAAAGTGAAAATGTGCCTTATAATGATTTGATATCCGTGCTTTCAGAGGAGACTGGATCACTGACAGGATGAGGGATAGTTTGCAAGTCATGATAGATAGCTTCGAGAAGGCAGTTAAGGAAGGAAAAAAAATCAGTGAAAGAGCTTTCAGAAAGGTAAGAGAAACTTGTCAGTTCTTTTGAATTGCAATGGAATTTTCTTTTAGCATATTTTATCTTAATATTGTAAATGAAAAACATATCGCCAAATTATAACGCATGAAAGATGATTTAAAATTCTGAGTTGTGAATTCTAATTTGGCTATTCTTTTAACAGAATGCCAAATATTGATGTTTTGTTGAATATTTAAATAAAGGAGTAATTAATAATCGTTATCGAAATGAATTTCATTAAAAAAAACATTTGTATTTAAATACTCACAGAAATTAGTTTGTTTTCATAGGAAAATTTCTTATTTCACCAAAGTTTTTGTTTCCTCTGATTTTACAAGGATAATAACATTATTTAATACATTTATTATTAATATTACAATCCCTACAAATCATGCCAAAATATTTATAACTAATGTATATGATTAATGTTTCCCACCTTATGTAATAACTTTAATAAAAAAAATTAATATATTACAAAGGAGTGAATTGAATAGGCATAATCATTTTTAAATCACATATAATAGCACTTTTTAACAGCCCATTTAATAAAGCATTTTTAATTTCCAAAACTTAAATCAAAATATCTTCCTGCTTGATACAAATAAATCAATTGGATAAAGATGATACTACATAATAAATCAGAAAACTTTAATGTTGAAAATTTACAGGCCAGAACTTTTATGCAGTTATATGCTATCTTAAGATTTGTCCATTGTTGGCAAGGCATCAGAAACTGTATCTGAATTCTCAAAGAGAACCTCGCTTCTTGAAACGCTTTTCTGCTACTTTATTTTGTATTATGCCATAGATTCTGAATCTAGGCATGAATACTGTTTACCGTGCAGAATACGGAAAGTTGCATTATTTAAAAAGTGTCAAATGAATTAGGCATTATCAATAAAAAATGTCAAAGCTATTAATACATATTATATATATTTTCATACCTTAAGAAATGATGGGAATATTTAAGATTGAACATTGTTTTTTCCTGTATTTTTTCACACTTTATTTATTAAAGTTGGAACATTGAGTTTACTACATTTCGTTCATATAAACAGGAAATGATAAAACAATGTTGTTACAATATTCATTTATATAAATTTTTCAGGCCGAAGAACTTTACCACAAGCTTTTAGCCTGGGGAGTCGACGTCGGTGAAGAAATTAAGGAAGCAATTGAAAGAATTGGAAGGGAATTTGAAAGAAACAGGTGCGTTTAAATTCAGAAAACAGTAAAACATGGAACGTAGATATTGATCTTATATTTTGAAAGAACTATCCTATAATTATTGGTCTAACCGAAGAAAATTTCGAAATCCTATATGCTGTCTTTCATTTTAATTTTTTGCAACCGTAATCAGTGTATACGTGTTATCTATCAAATATAAAGAAGAAAATATTTATTCGTATTTTCTTTATTTTTTGCAGTCCTGACAGAGCCGACAATTCCATGCACGTTTAAGTATTATTGTTATTTTATATATGTGTCGAATCATTGCGCATTTTTCATTGCCCTCTTTAGGAAAATATGCCCCGTTTCATTGTTACTCATGGAATTCTTGTTTGGGGAATCTGAGAGTTTTTCGATATTAAACATTATATTGAATTTTAATATAATTCCGAAGATACTCCATGCTAAATTATTTTTTTATCGCCAAATACTAGATTATGAGATATTACTTTGAAAAGCTATAAAATGTTTGAATAATGAATCTTTGGCAAAATTTCAAGAAATTGATTTACAATGATTTCTTATCCATAAATAAGGGTAAGTAAAAAAATAATTGCTTAAAGTTTTTTACATACTGATAACAGTGATGGTATTTAAAAGTGTTTTAAAATAATAAATTATGCTGTTCTTATAATAATAGTACCTTCAAAAAAGGAAAATTTAGGGCATAAATTTATAATTAAGTAATTTTTATGAAAATTCCACATTTGGAATTCAGGTTTTATGAATATTAAATATAAACGCAATTCCCAATTATCATATGCAATGTTAGGAATTCTACAGAATTTTTTTTGTTATCTCGTTAATATTAATCTTTCATATTTTGTGTAAGAAGAAATAAGTAGTAAAAAGTAAACATTAGATTTAAAAATGTTCTTTGAAGGTATTAGAGATTTATAGCTTTGATATAAAATATTATATGTTAATTACGTTATCAGAAAATTTGTATCCCTTATTAGAAGATTTAATATTCGAAATTGTTATGATTTCAATATATTAATACAAGTTGTAATATTCAGTTTAAAAATACTAAAATTTCTATCATTCAATTCATCAATTCAAAACCTCAATTCACGGCTGTAGACCAAAGACATTAAAGAACAAGATGATTGTCTTCAGACATTCAGTACACAGTAGGTTTGTATTGTACCAAAAATCATTCTAATTTTTAAAAATACTTAAGTATATTACAGCATAAAGTTTTAGCATTTCTATAAGAGGTACAATGAAAAGCTTTCTGAAGACTTTTTAATCAAAATGCACTAGCAATTTTAAAATAAGTTAAAAAGGTATAAAATAGGGTATCAAAGGTATCAAAAAGAGGTATAAAGAGGTTCTAAAGGTATCAAATAAGTTGAACTTTATTGCTGTACAAATATACAGAGACAGAGGGAAAGATTTTTTCACTCATTCAAAACTCAGTTTTTTCATAAAATATGTATTAAAAAAACTGGCTAGAAAATAAAATTATGTCTTATTCTAATCTGATATCTGTGCTTGCAGGGGAGACTGGATCACTGACAGGATGAGGGATAGTTTGCAAGTCATGATAGATAGCTTCGAAAAGACAATCAAGGAAGGAAAAACAATCAGTGAAAGAGCTTTTAAAAAGGTAAGAGAAAAATTATTGACTTTCTTCTAATTTTCAAAGATATTATCCTAGGGTATCTGTTTTAAAACATAAATATAAAATGTTTCTCCTCGAACACGATTAATCATTTAACAAAGCGTGATATACTGCTTTTTTGCTAAAGATTTAAATAAAAAAGTATATTTAAATCTTTAGTATTTAATAAAGTATATTTAAATCTTTAGTATTTAATAAAGTATATTTAAATGAACTTTATTAAAGTATATTTAAATATACTTTTACTTAAATGAACTTTATTATTCAAAGTATATTTAAATATACTTTTTAATAAAGTATATTTAAAAAGTATAAAATGATATTGAAAGAGATATTTAAAGAAACCTACATAAGTATCTAATGCAGGAGACGAACTATTTTTTGAGGCTTAAGATATTTTTAACTTCAAGTAGTTTTTGATTATATAGATATTAAATCAGAATTCGGTTTTCAAGACAAAATGATAAATGGATTTCCTTACACACCATGAGAACTAGATAATAACTGAAGACATGGTTATTGTATGAAATTACATATTAATTGACTCCATATATGTTAATTACATGTTAATGAAATTATAAAATTGTATGTTATTGTTAAATTGTTAATCGACTCCATATATGTTAATCATAATATTAAATTATATGTTAATCAAAGAACAATTACTTTGCGGCGTATGTATATTTGCATTGCTGAAAGAGTGGCAAATTAATATAATAATACTGTGCCTATTAAGATCATTTTCATGGAAATTAACACATGAAGGACAAAATTCATTATTTATCTTTTTATTCTAGTATTTTATGCTTTAAAGTATTTAGTTTTTCAAATCACGCTTTTTTGACCCATAAATAAAAATATATATTTATTTTACATAAGCTGATACTTTCCACAATATGATAGTATAATTAAAACTCTGAATTATTTTCAGGCCGAAGAGCTCTATCATAAGCTTTTGGATTGGGGAATAGATGTTGGCGAAGAAATCAAGGAAGCCCTTGATAGAATTCGGGGAGAAATCGAAAAGAACGCATGATTTGAAAATTCAATTTAAGATGAAATTATATTCTGTACTCAATATGATATTTGATATGAAGCGTTTATAAAAACTGTACGATGCAAAGTAAAGAAATAAAATTATTATTTCTAATTTTGTGGTAGTTTTTTTACTTGGGGGTGGAATCCATGTTCTGTATTGTGATTCTCCAAGTAATGCTTGGTAATCCTTCAAGGATTGCTACACAAGTCCTGCTACAATAAGGGCACTACATCTTAGCACAGTTATTGTAAAAACAGTTATGAGTGAGCTTAATGCATTTGTTTAAAATGGTTTAATTTAAATCAAAATCGAATAAAATTGCTCATGGATTTTCACGAACATTTAGAAAACGAATGGAGCTAAAAAAGAAAACTGAGAAAGTAGTACATATCAGAAGTGATAAAAGTATAATTGAAAGGTTTGGTTTGGTTATTTAGTTTTTTTTTGGCATAAAAGCCAAATCTGGCTATGCTGCGCCACTCGAATGTTGAGATAAATCAAATTCATATGAAAAGTAAAACTAAGAAATTTATATATAAAAAGTCAAATTTCAAAAGGCAACGTATTAAAATTTTTACTTTAAAAATAATATACTTTTCCTATTTTCTAATAAAGGCGTCAGACAAATGAAAGACGAAAACTTAAAAAATTGAGAAAACAAAGCTAAATAGAATGTAACAAATGTGGCAGCAATCCTGGGAACAGTATAATTGAAAGAAAACTCTGGAAATTAATTATTTGAATTTAATGATGACATCATAAAACAATTATAAAAGATACCAATTCTATGAATTTTAAAAAATCCTAAAATGATATTCTTTTGATGTCATCACTTCCGTGATTACATAATAGTTTTTGTTAGCTTCTGAAAATTGCAATGTGGAATTTACGTAATGAAGTTATTATGAAGAAAAATTAAAAAAGAAAGCTATTATAAAGACAATTAAATTAAAAAAATTACAAAAGTATAAGACAAATGTATAGAGCTGATTTCCTGATAAACATCATACTTGCACTTACGTAAATAATACATGCACTGATATTTCTTAGAACTTCTTTGAAACAGCTAAAAGATATTAAAAAAAATAAGAAATAAAAATACAAACTATACACTGAGCCATGCTCTCATTACCTCTCTATAAACACAATTGTGTACTTCTTTGGACGGAGAGACCTTTGTAATACTTCATAAGAATCAGTAGTTTCATAAGAATCGGTAAGAATTTTCTAAAGAAGGATGTGATAAAATTCTTACATTCTATCGATATCTTCCAGCTATTTCGAAAGTTCTTCACGAACGAACAATCTTAAAGCCCATAATATATCCATTAATGTTGTATTATTTATAATAACTTAAGACAATTAAATTGGAAATTAATTAGTAAATTTATGAATTTTGTTGATTGATAGAGTATATATGATGAATTCATAAATTTTAATACATACATTGTATGATTATTTTTGAATGATTATATGTTTGATTTTATTCTTTGTTTCTCTCACTTGAGTCACCAATGTAATTATTAAAGACACGGTCGGAGAAGACTTGGAATTCTTTAGTAATTACTGAAAGGACTTGGACAATATTTTGATAAAGTTGTGTACTTGACCTAAAAGATCTTGAAAGACAAAGGCTTAAAAAATCTAAACCAAGTACATATAAAAGCAAAACTATTCCATTTGGCCTATTATATTATTGCCGAATAATTTTTTTTGGTTTTTAACTTTCATTAGTGTACGATTTAGTTTAATTTATAATCTTGTTTTATAAAGGTATTTTGCAAAACTATTAAAGTAAGATAAAAATTGCTCAATATACAAAACATTAGAAAACGATAAATAAGGACTCATTTGCCTATGCAGAGCATTCATGAAAAAGAAAACATTACATTCTGTTACCTTAGTAATAGGTTTCCTAATGATTCAAAATAATTGTTAATGACACGCAATCGTTTACTAAAGAGTTTTCCCAATAGTAACACTAACGAATGATTTTTAAAGAGGGTTTCTATGTTTCAAAAACTGGCTATTTAAAGATTTTCATGAAATAAAGAAATTTTTGTTTCAAATGTAGAATTTTATTAAGCAGAATATTGATTAGTAATGCATATAAGTAAATTCTATCACAACCAATCAGTACTTTTAAAATTATTAGAATATCATATACAGGACAACTTAATAGAGTATAATATAAATTTTTTCCCCGACGTCAACTTTTGTCTCTAATTCTAATGATACTTGTGGTACAAATTATTCCTTAAATGGGTTGCAGTAAAAAGGATTTTTCTTTCGTTGTGAGTAGTTTAATGCAGTATTCTATAAAATTAAATTAATGATTTAATTATTATTAAAGTTTTGATTTAAAAATTATTTAATTTTAATTTAAGCGTTATTCTCTCAAAAAAATTCATAATAAATAATATTTTAGTGACAAATTTCTTATAAAATTTAGATAAGGAAAAAATTGGGTAAAACAAAGTAGTTTATTAATTGTTAAAAAAATAATAACATTCTTTTTATAACAGATTCCCTTTAAAAATAAATATATATATATATATATATATATATAATTTCAATATAGGAAACAAAGATTAGTGTCAATAAAAGAATCATATACTATTCATAAATAAAAAGAAATTATTATTTAAGCCCACGTGCCTCTAATGAAAGTCATTTTTAATGATCCACGAAACGGAACTAGTTTCAGATATCTGTAAGCAGGCAAAGCAGGTGTTCATTTTCTGCTAAAAAATCTCGAACGTTCACTGGTTTGCAAGACCTTTATTCTCATGATAAAAGTAAGAATCTTATCTTCTTATGTTGGAATGTATATATAAGGCACTTTCCCTTTTCACTTCGTCACTGTTGAAGAAGCACAGGTTATCTTGTAAGTATAAATTTGTATTTAATTTGTTACTAAGAATGATCATTTTGAAATATTGCTCTCGAATACAACTTCTTAATATTTTTTTTAAAAATATGTGACAAAAATTCTATGAGTTTGACTTCTGCCTTTATAAGAAAAAGAATTTTATGATAAGAATTTATACTATTATTCATTTTAGATAATAGACATTAAATTTAATATTTAAAATGCTGTATGAATGATTTTTTAATATCCCTGAATTTCTGTAATATTTCTATCAAAATAAAGAAGTTCTCTTAAAAGAACACACTTGTAAAGTTTGACAAGACACAAACCAAAAGTTTGAATAATAATGACTATGCCTTACAATAATATTGCATTATAGTATTAAATTTATAGTAAAATATTGTAATATACTCAGGGATGAATGTCTTAATATTTTAGAAAAAAAATTAAAATTTCATTTGAAATCTCGGATTACTTGGTAGGCAAGATCTAAATGTATTATATTTACAAAAAAAGAATCTTTAAATTTTTTAGAAAATGTTTTTCATGCTTTATATTCCTTGTTCCTGAAATAATATTCCTAATATAAAGCAGTTATTTATATTTGGGTAAGGGAAAATAAAGATTTATCGTATTAGTTTTGTACAAAAACTTCACATATAAAATTTCAATAGTATATTAAGCAGTTTTTTTTTTCGGTAAACATACTTATAAATGCTAACATTCTTAAAGAAAGAAACATTTTTTCATCAGAAATAAGCTTGTATTAATATTCAAAAACTGTTATATTTAAATATGATTAATCGATGCTTAATGAGAAAGTATTGTTATGTATACTTCATCCTTAGGTCTTCAATCTGACTTCATTTATATTTCAAAGGACCAAAACAATGGATATAGTAAAAGCTATAGTCTAAAAAACTAACGAAGGATGTCATTTTTTTAAATGCAAAGGATTTATTTGATAAAAAATAATTAATTGCGTCATAAATTATATTGAATTGAAAATGACAAAAAAAAATTAGAAGTACTAGCTTGGATCAATTCGACGGATTCAGTCTGATTTTTAAAGTGACTTTCAGTCAATTACCATGTTCGCATCTTAAATCCATTAGCGATGATGCTTGAATTTTGTGATTATTTCTTTCATTGATAAGATTATAAGGTTATTTTTTCTGATTCTGGCACAGATGGAAATAAAAACGTGTGCAAAATTTTGTAAATTCACTTTTATTTTCAATTTATTTTTCAAAAAGTAATACAAAAAAAATCACATTTATTTTAAAAGTTTCAGAAAAAAAAAGAATTATATTTAAAAAATACAATAAGAAGAGATAAGAAAAAAAAAAAAATAAGGCTTATGTCTGACATGTCTCCCCCCCTTCTGACGCTGGAAATAAAGTTTGTGGAAATTACAGTAAGCGTTGTTTACAACATAATAAATATCCTTAATTAAAGCGTTTTAAAAATGATGTTTTAAGAAATGTTGTTGTTAATTAAAAAATTAGTTATTCTGTTGAAGAAAAAAAATCGTTTGCTTAAAATAATATATGTTCATTTAGTTAAAATTTTGTTCATTGAACTAAAAATAAAACATTAAAAATGTTTTCAACTTTTTCATAAAAACAATTACTGTAGTTCCTTTTGATAAGGCTGGTCTATCTTTAATTTCAGCTATGGCTGTTGAACTAACTAATCCGAAAATGTTAGCCTAAATTGTCTTTTATTATTCTGAGTTTTACAGTTCAGTGATTGATTATTTTAATCATAGCCCGCTCAATTTTAAAGAAAAAAATATATTTTATCGAAAAATGTTCATTGATAGTCGATGTAGCATTAAAACGCGTTATAACTTTAAATTAATTACCATAAAAAATAAGAATTTTTTTCTGACAAAACTAAAATTGTTTACATTTATTGCTAAAACGGAAGATAATAATAGGTAATATGGCAACGAATTGCTATTTTAAAGACAAAAGTACAATAAGAAAAAGTTCACGAACATTTCTGATTAACTAAGAGAACTACACGGTATTTTCTATTCCAGATATTGGCTTGAAAAGCGTTCTATATCTGTTTCGTTGTTCGCTTCTCGTTTATACAAGTCACAAATGTTATATTGAAATTCTAATGCTTTCGTCAATCAAAGCCCATTAATAAATAATAATAAATAATCGGAATAAATAATCGTTCTGGAGTAATAAATTAAACTTTATCATAATACAGAAATAATTATGATTTATCATTAATTATAGATAATTCTCTATAAAAAACAATGACTTATCTTAGATAAGGTATTGTTATTAGTAAGAATTATTAAATTAGTTTAAATTAATAACAATCATATCGACTTTACCCTCAAATTGTAAAATCCGTTCAAGAATCAAGAAAAGATGTGAAGATTATAATGAGAAATCTTTATAATCTTCACATCTTTTCTTTCTTTAATCTTCACATCTTTTCTTCATCTTTATACTTTCTTAAAACTAAAATAAACGACGTTTACCCTGTATATTAATGTTACTATACACTTTTTCAGCATCATGCGTCTGGCGATTTTCTTGCTCTTTTGTGTTGGCCTTGCCGCGGCAATGCCTCTGCATTCAATCGATGTTGGTAAGTCAGTCTTATTTTATTTCATTTCTTAAAATACAGCAACAAATCCTTGATGGGTTTGAAACGGAAAAGTACTAATCATAATGACATTTATCAGGATTATGAGGTCATCTGACTTTTAGTGGATCAATAGAGGCAGGCTTATGTAAAGTAAAATATTTCGGGTTAGCTGAAATAGTTCTTAAATTTAAATCTGATTGAAATTAAAGAAATGATCGTACCCCTTTGGTTCATAAGCAAATAGCTCATATTTATTAAATGCATTAGACATTCCTAAAAATGTAAACCGTTGAAATATCTTCCTTCAGAAATTTTATTATGCATAGAATATGATCGCTGTAATATGACCAATGAAGATGAATGATCTTGAAGGGAAAAAGGTCTCTCCCTGTTCTTTTACATAGTTATTTAACCATCTTCATATTTAGGGATTGTTCATGTACACATAATTTGGAGAGGCGAATTAGAAATGTGGGTTGAGAGGATTGAGAAAATGTGGTTTACTTGGCTTCAAAAATAATTACTTCAGACTAGCATGCATAAAAGCAAATTTAAAATTATACAATTTGAAATAAATAATTTTGTACTAAAATTCTTTCAGCTCTAATAAAATAAAGATATAAATCGATGCGATCAATTTTAATTTAAGATATAAAAGATGCGATCCATTTTAATATTTAAAAACCATATATTTTTTTTGTACTCATCAGTTTAACTAATGAGTCAGAATACCAACATGATGTTAGGGCAGCCTGAAAATTTCAAAAATATAAATTTAATGGTTTTAAAACCAAATTTATCTTACTCAATAGGCACAAGATATTGCACGATATCTTCACCATGTTGTCCGATATTGTGAATGCTAGATTATGTCAGAAGACATTATAACAATGTTGTTGGACATTATGTGCTAATAGGGTATTTATCATCGAGGGGAAAAACCCTTTGGATGTTCATCGAAAACAAAAACAAAAACGTAATAACGAAATGATTTATACTGCTCTTGCTCTTGGTTTCATCTAGCATAAAATATTGATTCTTCCCAATCAAAATAATATGGATTAGTAATTATTAGATTAAAAATTAATCAAATATATTTTTCTTTAAAATTCAATTGAAAATTAATAGATAATAGAGGCATAAACTATTGATAGATTAAAATCAAATTATTATTTCTGTATGATTTGAATTGAACAAACACTTTACAATGCAAGGCATATACATATAAGCTGCATCTCTCTCTCTCTCTCTCTCTATTATATATATATATATATATATATATATATATATATATATATATATATATATATATATATATATATATATATATATGATCCACTTAATATGTTTCGATTCGTATACTCAAAACTTTTTCTATTTCAGATGACATCGATGAATTCAGCTTGCAGTCCGAAGGGTAAGTAATAGAAAAAAAATCATCGATCCCTTTTAATTCTTGGAACATTTAATAAAATATAAAAAAAAATGTTTTAATGGTAGAGAATAATTATTTTATGGAATAAAAATTTACTAAACTATTACTTGCACTACACAACTGTTTGATATGACGAAAATATTTTAGTGTTTTTCAAATATTAATGCATTTCTTAACATCCTTAGGTGTATGAATCATCAAATTATCGAATATTTGGGTCATTTACAGATGTTATAATTCATTCCAAGAAATGCTTAAAACCAATAAAATTGCAAACCATCATCTTTAAGTTAAATCAATGACAATAATTTCTTCACTTCATTTGAACTGCCTGTTTGTTTTGTTTCAAAAGTTCACTTTTTTTTTGAAGTGGTGGCCGCATTGGCGAAAGACTGAGGGAGCACTTCGAAAACATTGTCAACAGAATCAAGAAAGCATTCGAGGATGGCAAAGGAGTCCGAGGAGATCTCTGGAAAAAGGTATGGACAAGATATTCATAGCGTTCTTAGTCACATTTAATTATAAGATGCTAGTAGCAAATTCAAATCTTAAAGAAACCGTTTTATCAAAATTAGTTATTATTTGGTTTACTATTTGGTAAATCTTTATTGAGACTCTTATTCATAAAGTGTTTCATGTTTTATAATCGATTCTGATCTTTCAGTGTGAACAATATTCCAATTCGAAGATAATTTTTATGGAAATAGTATTAGAATTATCAACTAAATATGTCTTGGTCTCTAGAGTTTCTTTTTAGTTATCAATCGGGTAGCACATTTCAAATCTAATATTATAACTGATGTTCTGTACAAGCCTCTCTTCGGCTATTATTTGGCGGGCATACTCTTCATTCGTCAGTTCCTTCCATTTGTCTCCATTCTGACATGACGCCAGACGAGTTTTTGGCGAATTTTTTCTGTTAGCTACATTTTCTCAAATCAGTTAATATAATTTAGTTTTAATATCCTCTGCTTTAAGATTGGTAGCATTTTTAAAGGATGCAAGGAATTTCAAGTAAATTAAATTTGATGAATTCGCTGTTAATTATTGCTTTGCATTCGCTGTTACTACCAATTCCAGAACAAAATGGCACTTTTTACCAGGAATAAGATGAAAATTTACATCACTAAAAATGAAACGTCTAAGACCTAATTCTATGTGATGCTGTACACTCATAAACGATGCCAGACTATGTCATTATTTAATTGATGGGTATGTTTTAAGTAGAACTCATTGCTGTTAACTTTTTAAATTGAGGTTAAACTGAGAATATACCTTGAACGTCCCTTTTCAACATTATAACCGCTGCTACCTTCCATAAGAAATTCATGGAAGAATTCAGTTATATTAACGTCCCGTTTTAAAGCAACACTAAGGCTATTTTGAGACGGATCGTGTAGTTTTGAACTGCTATCAGATGACGATGAAAACACCTGAGATGGCACCTCTCTCCTAAGTTCCGCACCACACCAGAGAGAGCCTCAAAGTTTCTTTTCAGTTTCATTGTTTAATTTCGTAAATTATATGAATATGTGAGAGTTCTTTCAAGTCAGTCAAGAAGTATTTAAAATTGTAGCATGATTCTTTTTGCTGTGTAAGAAGGATATTTTGTCAATTTTACCGATTGTTTTTACATTTTCAAGGCTGAAGACATCTATGAGAAGTTGAAGAATTTAGGTGTAGAAATCAGTGAAAAAATCAAGAGTGTCTTCGAGGACTTGAGAAGCAAAATGGGAAAGAGTGGGTAAGTATATACTTTGTGATTAAGGATATGAAGATTATAAATATTATAAGAAACTGCGAAAGTCATAATGAAATGAAAGTTTTTTATAGAATATTTACAATCATATTTAGTAAAGTCATTGATATGGCTATAAGTATTTGAGAATTAGAATTTACATTGTTACTATTAATACTAATTTTTATTTTTTCCCATTTTTGCATTTTATCAATAAACCAAAGTTATTTCTTTTCCTGGTATTTAACCTTTTTTACATGACGATTTAATGTAAAAAGTGTACCAATATATTTGAAAATACAAAATATAACACAATTTAAATCTCATCGATAAAATACGAAGTTGCACATTTTAAGGTTAGAAATCAATTTTGTTTTTATCAATGAAATTTCCTTTCTAATGTTGTAGAAAGGACATCAGAATAGAGAAAATTATTTCTGAAAACATAACATTATTTTTTTTTTTATTTTCAAACGAAAATATATACTTTCACAAATGTTTCAGTTTAACAAAAAAGTAATTAAATTCAATTCGAACTGTGTTTTTAACTCACAAAATCTTTTGGGACTATTAACTCACAACTAACACACAAATGTATGTTATATTATATCAATGTGTTTTTGTTAACGAGATGAAAATTTTTGTAATAAGTTTAGATATTTTGGAGTTTATAAAAATCATAACTTTCTTAGAAAATGCACTCGTCTCAATAGAACACTTAATGTTTTTACTTTTTTCAATGTACAAATCAGATTTATTCTCTGATTGGACATTTTTAAAATCTTTTCTACAATTATTTTTAATTTGTAACCCAAATTATTTAATTTTTTTTCTTTTACAGTCCAACCTCTTCCAATGCCGACATCTCCAACATCTTAGACATGTTCAAGAAACTGAAGCAATTGGTAAGTTGGTGAATTTTATCAATAATATGATGCATAATGAATTTCATCAAGCGTAAATATATTTTCAATCAGCATTCTTGGTTTTTAACATATGCATTGTTACTTTCTTAGTTAAAATATTCATTCTTATGTATGTTATAGATTAAAATCTGAATCATCGGAAAAATAAAAAAAATTATTTTACAACATTTTCAATATTTCACAATACATTGTGATATATTGGGATAACATGTTCAATTATTACAATTATTAGACAGATAATTACCTAATTATTTTTTCTAATAATTGTTTAATCATTTCCTGATAGCCCACATTCTTGAATTCTTTGTTTCTGATTCAAATATTTTCCTACAGATCAAGGATAAGTTAGACCCTGAAGAACTGAAAGCAAAGGTGGAAAAAATATTCGGAAAAGGAAGTGAAGTAAGTCCTCCTTATTTATGAAAAATTCTATTTTTTATATTGAAACATACATCATGTGAAGTATTTAATTTTTATTAAAAATTTTTCTATTTAACGGCGGTGTATTCCCTATAACTTTAAATTCAACTAAGGCGATAATTTTCTATTTACTGACCATAGTCACATTCCCTCCCCCCTCCTCCAATATTAACATTTTGATGAAGTGCAACATGTTCAACGATTAATAGCATATAAATTGAAAATAATATATTCAACAAATAAAGGATAAAATTGTATGTAGAAGACATGAATTCAATTCTATCTAATACCAAATCCTATACCAAATTTCAAACATCTAGCTCAAAGCGATTTTGTGTTATTTTTGTCACAAACAGAAAAAAAGGACATTTTCAAAAAATATGCTTTTTAGGCTAGGGGAGATCCGAAACGTGAACATTTTCTGAAATTTGAATTTCAAATTTTTTAACAATTATTATATTTTCTCAATACTATGTATACAAGAAATTAAAAATGAAGTACCCATGATTTTAAAAGATGATTTCTTACACTAATTCAGTATGTCAATCAAAAAGATCCCATATTCTTTTTACAACTGAAATTTAATTTAACAAATTACAAGCCTTATTTTGTGTTTCAGTTGGCTGAACAAATCATCACTATGCTGAAAGAAAAAGGCGAGAAGGGCAAGAACAAGATCCTGGACTGGATTGACCGCATCATCCCCGACAAAGAGGAGCGATCCATCTCAGATGTGTACAACAAACTGAAGGAGTTCTTCAAGGATCTTCAAATCGACCTGAAGGAGAGGTTCACCAAGTTCGGTGAGTGGGTCAAGGAAAAGTACGAGAAGGGATTGGAGAAGGGAAAGACCAAGGCTGAGAACCTCAAGAGGATTGCCAAGGAGGTAAGTTATCTTCTCGTTTGTGATCTAAACAAAACGATAAAATTCATAACCTCATCCCATGGAAATGGAACCTTACTTGAATCATTGGATTAGGGTAACAAGAAACAAAACTGATCTATGGTGCGAAAAAATCAGTTTTTATACATCATCAACATTTTAAAAAGACGCTTATTTCTTCATTTCTTGTTATTCGACAAGAGTCGCTTGCTTGCGTGTTGCGTTTCTTTTTGCAGTATTAATATCTGTGGCTTAGAATTCTTTTCGGCATATGAAGTGAATACATTTAACTTATTTTCTTTATTAATGTTTTAATTGCAATACCAATGAGATATTTCTTTGACGTTATGGGACAAATGATTAATATGTTGCCGTTTTCTTTGCAGTTTATTGAAGATACCAAAGTTATCGGTAAGGACATGGCTGAAGAGGCTCGTGAATTCTTCCGCGAATACAAGCAGGATTTGGGCAAACTCTACGATGAAGTCGTTGAGAAAGTCCGACAGATCGTGAAAAGCTAAACATTACGTGACAACTGCTCTTCAAGATGAAATAAAATGTAAAATCTGAACTTTATTTCTAATAAAGAATTTAGTTCATAAGAGGTTGTTTTTTGTTAATGAATGATTTTATATGTTTGCAAATATTGGAAAATAATTTCAGTAACCCTTTAGTTGTCAAATTTAGGCAAGTTTTAGTAAAAAAAAAAAAAAAAAAAAAAAAAATGGGGTGCACATACTGAGTAAATAGGATATTTATATTATGTTTACGTATACTTAAAATGATTTAAATTTGATATATTATTTGTTGTGAATGTAATTTCTTAATTTACCCAGACGTAATTATTATGTGTACAAGATTACATACTAATTAAGTCTCAGTCACATATCTTACGAGATCACATAATAATTTAAAAAATAATTATTATGTGTTCGAGATTAAGCTCACAATACCCATGTAAAGCATTTAGAGTTATAGATCTCCAATGAATATATATTGTTTCTGAGCAATGTATCAAATCAAGAGTGAAAAACAAACACGAAATATAAAACATACTCTAGTAAGAATAAAAAGAAGAATCAACTTATTTTGATTATATTTCTTTTTAAAAATCTCGATATCATTCGTTTCTCAAACTCATTTTAGGCTAATCCTTAATAAGAAATCCAAATTTAATGATTTACCGATTATTAATAAAATCTTTGCTAAAAAATTCCTGATAATAATAATAATAATTACTGCTTTGCACATACGCAAGTTTGTAAAAAATTATGTTTTACAATGTAATGTTTTTGTAATATTTTACAAGTTTGTAAAATAAGTTTATCAATCGCTAAAAACAAATTTGTAAAATTTTCGAATTCAAGCATATCGGGAATTTTGTAGAAATATCAAATACAAAACTTTATTTTTAAAAGTATGAAATAAATTAATTTAAGTAGAAGTGTTAAAAAATTAACATTATTTGAGATTGTTACAAAGTTTTTAATTTTTGCTTATACCCACCATTTTATTTGGCGATTATTACTTCATCAGATGTTCCAATC
Source organism: Argiope bruennichi (assembly GCF_947563725.1). NCBI lineage: Eukaryota > Metazoa > Arthropoda > Arachnida > Araneae > Araneidae > Argiope > Argiope bruennichi. The sequence goes on along the minus strand of NC_079158.1, from coordinate 30,197,413 downwards.
ATCTTTTTGAAACATTATAATAAAAATACATTTGTTATACAATGATTAATAATAATTTTTATATTAATTATTTAAGGTCAGATATATAGAAAGTCAGAATAAAAATAGATTTTTAATTTTTGCTGAAAATAGAAATTGTTTCTAGAGATGCTAATATTCTTCGGAATACATTTTATCATTAAATATGCCTCCCCCTCCATATATTAAAAAACTTCATAAAAATTCAGAAAATAATATTTTGATCACTTTTCAATTTCAATATGCAAACAGAGTTAAAACTAGTGGATTGTAATACAGAAATACTATAATTAGCCTAACTATTGCTACACTGCAATTTTTGGAGCGACTTGAAAGCAAAATTATACACATGTAAACAGCGATATAAATTATAAAATATTCTGATAACTATCCTCAGCATACTGGGGTTAATTTCTAAGATCAATCGAAGCGATTTTATTCGATAAGAAGTACTCAATATCTAAAATTAGAGTTTTAACAGAATTCTGAAGTGCTATTTTCGGAATTCTTCACTATAAATAGTTTCTTAAACGCTTTGTTGGTACTAAAAATATCTTATAAGAAGTTAGTTTTAAGACGAATCAGCAGAAGAGGTCTCTACCTGGAAAAGAGAAATCCATAATGAAGAATTCCGTCAACAGTCACGTTTGAGTATAGGCTTGAGAACTCTTTTGAGGGTAGAAAGTGGTAGCAGAAAGATAAGAGAAATATAACACGTTCAGGACCTCTTTTCGCGGAATTGGTCTTTTTAAGGTTATGATCTTTAAAAATCTCCAGGTATAAATACCAGAGACTTATCGCAAGCAGTGACTTTCGAACCTACAGAGCTACAGGTCAGTACTTCTTTGCTATTCTCATTTAAAGTGATCTGTTTCTTTCAAAATTTCTCATACCTTCTCTGACGGTAATGATAAAGAAAGTGGAATTATAAGTTTCAAATGTAATATATTTTTTAGAAGATATTTTATTTCTTCCCCAAAAGTAAACTTTCATACATGTTGGAAGATAAAATATCTTTTTGTCTTTAAAAATGATTTTTAGATATGGACCCAAAATTGGGAAGTTATTAATTCATAAAACTCCTTACAATTATGTTCAGAAATGCAAATTAAGTTCATTAAATGGTTTAATTAAAATGTTGATAATTATTTATTAAATTATGTAAAAGAAAGAAAAGGGTAGGTATAAAAAAAAATGGAATTTTCGCCCAATATTTGAAGTAATTAGCAATAAATTTCAACTACTGAAATTCGATTTCTTTCAGTTTAATTTTTGTAAATTTTTTTCCTGTAAATTCTTTTTTTCTTTCTGTAAATTTCTTTAAATGTCTAATTATTCTTGCATACGAGTTCAGTCCCCATCGACCATAAGTTAAATTAAAATTCCTTTCGACAACCTGAAATTTAAATTCTGTGTCTTTTTGCTATATAAAATTCCATTTCTTTCTCTGATTTCATGCGAGACTATAAAGTGAAAAAGTGTAGAAAGAATGCAACTGATGAAATCATTCTAACAAAAAGTCACATATTTAATCGCGATGGAACTTGGAAGTAACCGAAAATCATTTCTTCAATCCCTAATTTCTAAGTTATTGTAATTGTAGAAAAATAATTCTTTATCATGAGACGATAATTCTTCTAATTAGAATTATCCTTATATCGTTGATTGTAAGAAGAATTATGAGAAATACAAATTTCATTATCCCACAGTTGCCTAATCCTTTGAGCTGTAAAGTTCATCCACAAACTTGGCTGTAATTTTCATCTCCCTAAAGCACATTCCGAGTACCTTATGAGTTGTCTGAATTAGTTTATTTACAAATTAATATAAACAAAGCATATTATATAAAATATATAAAACAAACTTTAAACTGCGATTTTCTTAGGGTTTAAGTGATCACGATAGGCGAAGATCAACTGAGTTTTACTCGAAGTTCTTTCATGAGAACCATTTAATAGAATGTATTTCTATTAGGAGTCTAATAATGAATCTGCCTAAAAGTTTTCAAAAGAAAAAAAATTCAAGAATAATCAGAATTATGTTTAGTTAGTTGAAAATAATAAATGCTAAAGGAGAATATTTGCAAAATTAGCATTAATATATTTTGGGTAATATGGTATTAAGAAGTTCAGTTAGTTTTAGTGTCGATTTATGGCCTTCATAAATGACTGCGATTTTAGTTTATAAGAGGCGGCTACTTATACTAAATCACCAGAGGTGATTTTTTGCATTATAAGTTATGGATAATAACAAAAAATGTATCTAACCCTAATTCCAAACTTTTTTAACAAATTGAAGCCGTCTAATTTATCTACATTGTATTTAAAACTGCTTTATATCAGTTAAAATACGCAAACTCATTTTATCAGATATACAAAAATGTATTGTCTTCCTCATATATGGAGAGCTTATTTAGCTATCATTTCATTTCTCTTTGTTACATAAATAATTTTATGCCAAATACAAATTGAGAAAAGTATGACAATCAGTTTTTCAGAATTTTTTTTTTAATTTAAAGTGTGAAATAGAAAACAATATTATTTTACTATATTCAATATTACTCAAAATTTTCTAAAAGATCTTATCACCAATTTTGTCAGATTTTTCTGAAAATCCCTTGAATAGATCATTATTTGATGTTTCGAGTGTTCCCCTAAAACAAATGTTTATATTTCTGCTTACAATAAACATGTAAAGTCTATAATTCGTTGCGTGTTAGTTCCTTTTGTCGCAGTCATGTGACAAACAAAATGTCATGTAAAATCTAAATGTGCATGATCTTAAGTGCAATGTTGCAGCCTCTATTTTTCTGTTACGATAATGAATTGCAGTATTAATAGGCCCGGTGAATAGATCAGATATCATTCAGGAACACAAAAGAATCTCTTGTATTTAAAAAAGAAAATGGAAATTTCTTTTTTAATTCAAGTTTTGATTGTGACAATATTCAAGTAAAATATAAGAAGCAACATTTAAGTTGCGTTAATTATCAGATTTTTTAAAAAAAAGCCGACATTTGCTTTTTCAAATATAAAGTCACGTAATTCTCAAAACGTTGCATAGTTTATACAAGATATAATTTATTGTTACGTGATTATTTCAGTAGGATTACAAATTTTTCAGCAATGGCGGCTGATCCATTAGGGGTTACAAAGTTGCAGCTTTCCCGCTATAATTTTAAAACCATATTTATTAGTTTATTTTTAAAATTTATTGACTCTTTTTCCTAATAATTCACGATTATGAAGAAATATATATTTAGAAATCTCTTAATCGCGTTCTTTAGTAGTAATTATGATTAAAAAAATGTGTCTTTTCCTAAAACATCGCAGCACATGTATATTAAGATGTATGAAAATCTTGACATGTATGGGTAGTCAAGATACTAGGCTGGAATAACTTCTGTATTTAATGCACATTGCGAAATGACTCTTAACTAGGATGACCATCCCGTACTTACCAGAAAAAAAGCACAAATAGGCACTCTTATTTTCTCACCTATACTCTATCTTTGATTCCCTTGGTTTTATTTCTTTTGATAAATATTGGGAAATAGGCAGTGCTTCCCATTTGAGAATATGATGGACATAAGTTTTTTTCCCTATTTTTTTAAACAATAAATTTTTTCCTAACATTGCTTTACATGATATGGGAAAATAGCATCTTTCATTTATATTATTAGGAAGGATTATTATTTTATCATTTTTCCTTTTGAATAATTGAAAATGTGAATAACGAATCTCATATTTTGCATGCGGAGATGCATTGTTAGTAATCTTTATTTAGTTTTTTAAAAAATTCACCTTTAGCCCTTGTGAATTATAAGTTCCGTCCCGGATAATGATCTATTGAGCATTCCTTAGATTTTGGGCTGATAGGCTGTTTTAAAATTATTCTATCATTTTTTGAAGGTAAATATGTCATACACTTCTCACTTTAAGAAAATTAATCATGCCAAGCAATGGATCTAAATAGGCTATTAATATTTATATATAAATTTTTAACGAAATGAAGTCAACTTCATTCAAAATTCGTCAGCTAATTTTCTCCTTGAATCCATTTAGACAGTGCGGTTTTTCTCTGCCAATGCAAAACATAATATAGAAATGGTTAAAATAAAGGTAGATTTCCATATTATATATATTTGTTGCAGTTAAATGCGATTCGTATAATTATAGGATAATGGATGAAATTGATCAAAGTGTAAGAAATGAACACACTTAAAATTAAGTAATTATGCAATAAAATAAAGGCCGTGGGGGAATTATTCTTAATAACTAATTATTAATAATATATAGATAGATAAAAAAAAAAACAAAATTATTGAACAGAAGGCTCGGCAAATTTTTCGATGGATTCCCTCCCCCTTCAAGATACTTGAATGTTATTTCAAGCCAAAATAAAGTATTTTACTGTATTAATAATTAGTTAATGAACAAATAAGATGTTTTCATTTGATAAAATAAATGAATTTTTCTTAAATGAATCCCAATTGAAAATATTTTAATTATCGTTTAAAAAAGGCAATTAAAAGGGTTTAACAATTTATTGCCCCATTTAATTTAATTTTCAGATATTATTTACTTTTACATTAAAATTACATTAAATTTCGTTAAAACAAAGTAGATAAGAAATAAAATTAGTACAGCAAGACATTTGTTTCCGATTTTTAAATCCTCTAATTAGACTTTAGTTGCTATATGGCATTTACTTAAGAAACAATTAAGTAAAATGCAGAATATAGTAATATTTTTTGCTTCTACAGATGTAGCCCATAGTTTTATGACTTAGTTATTTTATAAAACAAATTTAAATGTTCAGTTTAACATGAATATATGAATTAGCTTTTCAATGATTATAAAATATACAGAAATTAAGATAATTTTTGACTTCATACCCACTTTTAAATATTTAACTTTGATAATTTATCTCTTTAGATTTATTGAATTTTATATTTAAGTGCAGCAATTTACAAATACATATAGTCAAGTATCTTCTGGAAATTATTGCTTTCACTGTCTGAGAGAAATAAAAGAATTGATACAATGTTCTTAGAATTGGAAATAATCTATTGCGATGTCAGAAAAATTCGCATATCTCTATTTAAAAGAAGCAACAGGTGAGTACTTTTTCCTTTACTGTATTGAAGAATATATTGGTTTATTTCTCTTTCAATCCCTTCACTATTTACCCTGCCCAACAGGACCATACAAATTCTGTTCTGGCAGGCCGGTTTATGTTTCGAACGAAAGTTGTGCAATATAAAACGAGACATCACCATGAATTTCCTTGCTTTACATTCTACACTCGTTGTTTGAAACAGAAATTGGCTAAATAATATAAAATTTACACGGTCGGTTCGTCTGGTTAGTAGTGAAAGGGTTAAATATTATAATAACTCCGTTATCAAATCCCCTATTTTATAAGAAAAATAATTAGAGATCCATTGGAATATAAACAGTGTAAATTTCCAATTACGATACATTTATAGTTTAGAGGATTTAAGAAGCATTTAGAAAATAGTTGATTCATCACTTCTGAAGTAAAGATTTTGCACATTCTAGCTCGAATTTATCTCTGCCTTTTAAGGTCTTAATTATGCAGATAAGGATTGAAGATAAAAACAACAACAGATGTCTTAAATCACAAAACCACTTTAAGATAAGATCAAATCCATGTATATAAATCCCTTTCATAATATTTGAAAGTTCTTTTACGAAGATCTGTAAGTATTTTATCTTCCTTTCGGTATACATGTTTTCTTTTATCTATTATTGATAGCCGATATGAAAAAAACCTACATATGAAAATTTAATCTGTTGTATGAAGGTCAAATTCTTTTTATAATTAAAATTATGACTTAAAATAATAAACGATGCTAGATTATATTATTTTCTGGAATATATGGAAAATGTTTAGTATTCATATTTAACTTAGAAATTTTGACAAACTTCTATGGTAATTTCTCTAAATGCAAGGAAATCAGGATATGAGATAAAAATAGAGATTTTCCTCAATGTCTTTTCTGAAAATTAATCATATGAGAAATTAATATTAATAATAAAAAATTCTAATAATTAACATGATTAGTATCCAATTATTATTTTTATTAATGCACGACCAAGTAATATTTTAGCTGAAATAAATCATAATTTTTATTCCAATTGGAAACCAAATTCTTTTCACAAAATATCGAATAGGATGCTGATTTTTATGGTTATACCCCAAACTATAATAGTATGATTAATATTTATCTTTAAGACGTCATCTCAAATCTGTTGGAATGCGAATTAGAGATTTTTAAATTTATTGTATTAGTATTTTCGTTTCTTTATATGTATGAAAAATGAGTGTACTATATGCGAAATGATTAAGTTCTCGGTAAAATAAGTTCCAGGAATTATATTATAAAGCTTTAATTTTATTTTGAAATATAATTGAACTGAAATGATCAATGTATAGGGTGTCCCCAAAAAAGTGAGATAAGCTTTAATTTTTTTTAAAAATATTGTACCTATGTATATGCTTTTAATTACAAGGTTTCATGAAAAAAGATGGGCAATTGTAAGAATACTTTGGCTTCTGTAGAAGGTAAAAATTAAAAAAAAAAAGGAAATGAATTTTTTTAGAATCCCTAATATGAAAAATTGTTAATGAATATGATATTTTTCTTACATTAATCTATGCGCACAGTACGCTTCATATTTCTATATACAAAGATTGCAGATATATACTTATTTATAAATTCATTGGGATTAATCATATATTCAGATGGAATTTTTTATTTCAGAAATAAACTTTCAATACATAAAAAACTGTCATATGTAAAATATTAGTCTAGTATTGCCTCATCCGATTATCACGGACTTAAAATTTTCTAATAACACATAATATTGCTTACTTTGATAGATACTTGCAACTTCGACTTTATAAAGAATGGAAGAGACATTTGAAAAATTGAATATTTAAGATACCACAAAGAAATACTGAAATTCTGAGCAAGAATATCCTAAAAAGTGTGTTTACAGAAAGACTTTACAATTTTAAAGTGTATGATTCTTATGATTGAAATTTTGCCATATTTTTCAAGTTATCCTCATTGTATTGCGGGAATAATCAGTTCATAACTCAACATTGTCGAGATTATTTCATTTTAATAATTGATATCCATACATTATTCGTACAATCTATGAATTGTTGTAAATTTCATATGGAAAATTATGTTATCAACATCAGGAATTTTACATAAATTCTTTTCTAATATAATTTGGACAGATAAATGTTGCTTTAATCGAGATTGGAAGCTCTAATTTTCAAAACTAGCCCTTTTAATAAGGATAAAGTCCATTCTATGTACAAGAGGCTCATCATCATTGGTAATTTTCTGAAAATGTGTGGTATGAGATTTTCACAAACGGATTGATTCGATTTGTACAAAAACTAGGTCGAATGGTGGCCGATATATTTAATTACATTTGATTAGTATTATATCTGAACTAAGGAATGAAATGTCTTTAGAAAAACTCGCTATTGATCAGTGACGGCGAAATTCAGAAAGCCTATTTCTAAATTATAATTGAAGAACTCGATCACATACGCGCTAATAATGTTTAAGATAATAAGAATCTACAACTGAGTAGGTATCAAAAGTATTAATACTTAAATAAAAAATTTAAAAAATTTTCAAAATTATCTGACCATTTTTAAAAATTGAATTAAAGTTAATAAGTAAGTTTATTTCCTGATTCTGCCCTATCAAAATTTTTTCGTGTTATGTATACTATCCCTTAAAATTAAAAACAAAGCCCCGCTCAGAGTTCAGTTACAGAAATATGTCTGAATCTGGTCTCAAATTTCCCTTTTTGATATCCCAGCACATTTTACAGACAGAAGCTCGAGAATTTGTATTCTTATAGTTGCGTTTAAAAAATACTCTTAATACTGTTTCCGCTATAGAAGACGTGCAAAAATTAAATGTTATTTTTTTTATCACTCTCCTTTACAAAAGTCGAAGTTATAGATCTGAATTCCCTTTTTTTTTTTTTTTTTTAATTTTGCATTTTGAAGTATATGTATATTAGTTAAGGAAATAAAAACAAACGCTCTTTCCACTTTTTTTTTGGATACTCTGTGTATATGCTTCGACCAATGTTATTATCACTTATTAATAATACATTAATATTCTTAATCAGTTTATTATATTAATAAATTATTATTAATTATTGCAGGTTTTCATTGATATTATGCACAATTATTACTATTTACCGATTTTATTAATAATAAGACAGTAATTATTAATTACTATTGATAATAGATTAATACCATTGATCTTTACATAGCATTTTACTAAAAAGATATTGATACTTCTCTATAAAATTATAATTTTATTACTTATTGCATACACTGATATTTTTAATTAACAGTACAGTGATGTAAATTTCAAGTATGCATTGATGAAGAAACTTTTATTCAATTTAAACTTTTAAAATAAGCCTCATATTAATAAGAATATTATAAATTATTGCATAAAATTAATTTGCGAATACAAATCAAATTCTTTTTTTTTCCATAAAATTAGCACAATGAAGATTTTCCTTGTGCTTCTCTTTGTCGGTTGTGCCTCAGCAACTTTGATGGATGGTAAGTTTAACTTTCTGCAAAAATTTAATTATCTGCAGTTATTAAAAAAATAGTCGATATTCCTGCTTTTCTCAGAATCAAATATCATGTATTATATTCCTGCTTTTCTCGAAATCGGAATATTTCATGTATAAGATAATTTTGAAAAAATTATAATACAAACAATCCTTTTATTATATCACTCCATTTGATTGAAAGCTTTTGGGCCATGATCAATTGTATTTGTTTGAACATGAATGATATATCAATTATGTCAGATTTTTTAAATCTCATTTAAATTACTTTAAAACAATAAAAATGCCAAAAATAATGAAACAGTAATTTGAAAAAAAGTAAAGTAGTAGTTCAATAGATCAGAGTATAACTTCTACCGTATTTAATAATTATGTGCGTCAAATTTTAAAAGAATTAATAACAATCGATAAAAAAAATTGCACTTAAAAATCAATAAAACTATTGAATGTTTTTAGTGCATATAGTGAATAGTTAAGCTATAAAAATAAGTAGTTATAATCATAGAATTGCGAAAATATTTAAAAACAAATTTTTTTTCCACAAGCTGTTACAACTAACTCCCGTCTCCCCTATTGAGTATAATGAGTACATACCCTCGAAACTATCTTTATCCCGTGTAATGCTTGGCATATCAGCTAATAATTCATAAAATCAATTCATAAACAAAAATAATTGTTGTCATTAATTTGAGTTCAAAATCAAATCCATTTAATTTGAATTTTTAAGGCTATATTAACACGTTTTTATTAGAAGATTCAGAAGGGCAGAGAAAAAAAATGTGTTATTGTTGCATTTTGTACTACCTGATAAGTTTAGTAAAATGGAAAAAAAAAATCTTTTATATTTGTTTTATTTTGCAGCCTTGGAAAAGGCATCCGATGAAGTTGTTAGAAGTATCAGGGAAGCAATGGAAGAAGCAACCCCTTTGCACGAAGTTCTTGGAATCGAAGAAAGTGATGCACTTAACAGGTAGGTTCATTGTTTTGAAGCAGCTTTTAATTGTAACTTACTTCATAGATGAGTCAACTGAAAAACGTCATAATTCAAAGCCGATTTCCGATTCTTTTTCTTTATGCAAACTAATTAACCCTCCATTAGTCATCATTGTTTTGCTATAAGTTTATGACATATCGCTAACATCGCGAAATGTTTACCCATCATTAAATTGCTCAACGAAAAAAAGCTGATTTGGAAAGAGGCAAAAAATGAAGCTTCGCTTGTGAGACATTAAAATTTCTTTGCTTTTGTGTTGCATTTTAAATTTTAAAGATTGTCCCATTCGGCGAGTTATTGCTTGAAAATTTATACTGAACCTTAATGCATATCTTAATTGATATTTTGAAGGTGGAGGTTCATTTAACTATTTAACTTTAGACTATACTATATAGTACACATTCCGACTATAGTACTATGGACTGAACATCCGTAGATTACTAACCACAACCATAAACTGACTACTCCAACCCACCAGAAGGCACACTTAAAAAATCTGAAAGACCAGACCGCAGCAAAAGCATTGGTTGAGTCCGAAGGGCCATCCCGGCCACGGTACAACCCTTCCTTAAGGTAGTAAGTCCTTTCTTCGATGGGAGGAGCCAGATTACTACCTTTTCTTGTACCCGCAAAGGTGACGAGAGCCAACCACCATGCCGGAAGCTTCTCATTCTCAATTACGTGACGCCCCCGCGTAGATTATTAACATGGTTTTATTGTTATGAAGCACAGGAACGCAATTTTTGTTGCAGATAATTTACGCGTGAGTTATAACCTCACTAAAGAGTTCTGTAATTTATGTTTGATTTAGAGTTTGTAATTTACATGAAACGAATTTGTTCTAAATTTAACGTTAGCTGTAACTGAGAATTCCTGTAACATAAATTAAAGAATACAAAGATTTAAAAATACGCCGAAATATAGATTGCAAATATATATACATATAACAAAAGCCGAGATTATGTTACATTTCGGTATATTAACCTTTTGCATTCGAAAGGTGACTCATGATTACCATTCAAGACGGGCATCATTTTGACGTTTTAGTTATTTATTTTTCAATTTTGATTGTTAATATACCTATATAATAGTAAAAGGATGAAAATTAAGTTTTCGGGGAAATTCAACTTGAAACAATGATATATATTTATCTTTTGGAACAATAAACAAGCACTTGTATTAGGTGAATAATTTTGCACTTTTCTGAGTGTAAAGAGTTAATAAATTCAATGCATTAATGTTTCATCCTTTAAGTATTGTTAACCAGCTATTGTTTTTTAATACTTCTGAGTTTTGTTTTACTAATACAGGTTTCAAAATGACGTAAAAGATGAATTGATTAGGCATGTCAAGCAAGTCATCCGTGAGGCTATTGAAAAGATTGAAACTGCTGTGGAGTCAGGGAAGAAAACTCTAGTACTGAAACAGGTAGAGTTCAAAATATTATTCCTATTCAAGCAATGGAAAAACAATGACTAACAGATTGTTCTAATTTCATCAAAGGGTTTTATCAAAACTCAATTAAAATTCTTTATGATATTTTTTTAATTAATTAATTGATTGATTGATGTGACTGATAGAGGTAGGAGAAATTATTTCATAACGGAAAACGTTTTATTACGTTAAAAGTGACGGTTTTCTGAGGTTGATTCATATAACGATATGGTAAAATAGCCCACAAGTGGTCTTCCCAAAACTTTCCCATATACACTATAATATAAGTGTTATCTATCTCATTGACTCATAAAATTGTTGACCTTGAGCAAGGTCTTAAATGTCACGAGTGTTCACAGGTTTATTTTCAATGCACTATACATAAAGAGTTTTATGTTTAGGAATATAGTGTAGGGAACCAGTACTTTTGCATTATTAATTGTACATCACTGTACGTAGCAAAGTGGGAGAGCAATGTACTATATACATAGAACAGAACGCCGTCTCATACCCCCCCGTAGCCGTGACCATTCTGGTCACTGAACGGTTTGGTGGGTATGTTACGGGAATTTTATTTAATTAACAAAATATTTACAGTAGGAAAACGAAACAAAAATAACTTTTTACAGAATTTACAATTGTATAAGAAATTGTATTGAGATGAGACCGTTTACATAATTTTTCAACTTAGAAATATAATTTGTAGTAATAAACTTAGAAATATAATACTGAGAGATAAAACGTGTAAAAATATACATATAATCTGTGTTCACTTATTTTTTATGATATAGTAGATCATAATGCAGTTAAAAAAAATCAGATGGATGAACCTTTTTAAATGCTCCGACTCCCGATTCAAGGGAAATTATGGTACATTAAGAAGAGAAAGAAATTGACAATACCGCACCCTTATAAGGCAGAACAGAAACTATTTATTTACACATGTACATGGGGAAAAAACAAAAACAGAAAACTGCGCCATCTGGTGTGGAAGACACAAATTACTTCAATCTTATGCAATCATTGACGAGTAATAGTTTCGAAAGCGAGAAATCTTTCGCTGTTAATCGTTAAAAATCAGATAATACATAAACAACTGAAAAAGTAATATGTATTTTGAAAAACTTTCTTCCGAGCAAATGATATCAGAGTTTTAAACGGAATTTTGCAACTGTTCTCATCAAATCCCATGCCAAATTTCATTCAGTCATTACGTTTTTGAATTGCGCCTGCATGCATGTGAAAGTAAGACTGACAGACGGTTAACGTCTTGGTAGATGGGGTGCTTAAAATTTGAAAAAATATATACTAAATCTAATATAAACTAATATAATTATCTACTAAATCTAATACAAATAATTCTTTTCGTTTCGTAATAATTGTATTAACTTACAAAAGACTGACTTCCTCTGGGGGGGGTATTCCAGATTTGCTTGAAATTTACAATTTTGATGTTAAGATCGTATACCAAATTTCATCTGTCTACCTCAAAGCGTTTTTGAGTTAGGCTCTCAGACATACAGATGTAATTTTAAAAACGTGCGTTTCGAAATCAGGAAGATCTGGGACTTTGGAATTCGTCAAATTATCGACGCTTGAAATTCGAAAATTTTTTGACGATTACAATACTTTTCATACACCAGAAAGTAAAAGTATAAAAATTATAAGCATCTGTTTATTAGTATTATTATGGCATCACTGAATTAACAATGAATATTCAAAGACATCATTTTAGTATTTTATTAAATAAGTTTATTAATTTCTTGAAAATATTTATAAGTATGATAAACTTATTTTGAAAACTATATCGATATTTTCAAGAAAATGGATGGTATGTGAAGAATAATTAGTAATTTTTCACAGGTTCATTGTTAAAAGATATCTAAAATGTAAGATGTAATTATTTAAAATAAAATTATAATACCAATCAAACGAATGACATCAAATGGTATTAGGAAATAAAATTGAAGTAAAAAATACCAATTTCATTAATAATTTAAAAGCCTTTATTGATGAATTTTAAAAAGTAGGTGATGATAATTGATAATTTTATCTATTTTATTAATTATTTTTTTAAAAAAGAATGAAGACAAAGATTGTACAAGTCAGGAAATGGACGAACACATTATATAATCTAGAGGAATGAAATCTTTATTATGCATTTTTAATGAAATATTGAGATTCATGAAATATTAAGAAATAAATTATTGATCCCACTAATAAAGCATGTGAATTCTATAAACAGAAAAAATTCTTCTTAAAGAAATTGAATTAAAAAAATCAGTTACCATTTCTTTATAAGTTACTAATCAATATTAATCATTATTTTGATACGAATTATTTGAATTTACAACATTTACAGATAGAGAGTCTAAAATCACATTAAGAGCGAAATGTATGAAAAATCATTGCATCAATCGGAGCAATGTGATTTTGAAATCGAATTCAGAAAATATTTCACCTTTTCATCAGCAGATGGCAGCACAAAATATGTTGAAAAAAGTAATAAAGAATGGAATCTTCAAATAAAGATTGTGTTTTGTTTCAGATGCTGTTATCAGTTACAAAAATTCTCCCATTCTGTCAGAAAATGTTGAAAGGAAATTTGTGTAGAACATATTTATCTCTTAATTGTTCAAAAATTGTTGTTTTGAAATATTGAAATAATTCATCTATACTGATTTTATTTATTGTTTAGACTGTTTCATCACGCATTTTTACGAGGCAATGAAAATGCGGAATTTAATGCTCATGTTAACAATTAGAAACGAAAAATGAAAATGCCTGAATACATCAAATGAATATTAAATACAGCAAAGTAATTAATTTTGACAAAAATTCACAAGTGATAGATGAAATTAAACAATAAAATAATTTTAATATTTCGGAAGAAAAAAAAAATCATTACAAATTGTATTCAGATATAACTATGATTGTTGGGTACTTCAACTGACGTTACTGAAATGTTAAATTTTTAAATTTTAAAATGATGTAAAAATAATTTGTGTGATGATATGTTCTGATATTATGGGGGAAAAAAATTCAAATTACTTTTTATTTGCATTCACCCCTTTCTAAGAGCTTAAAAGTTTTTGAAAAAAAACTAATTTGTACTCCAAGTGCTAAGGAATATGTGTGCCAAATTTCGTTTGAATCGTTCAAAGGGCGTGCAATTGTACAAGTTTCAAACAAAGAAGTTAACGGATATTCGAGTTTATGGATACAAACTTGAACGCTTGTTCTGTTTGTAAAATGAAAACATTTTGTATATGTAAAAATTTTCGAATTTTTATATTCAATATCTTAAGGGTTTTTAGAAGCCATTGGTTTAATTAACAATAATTAATTACTACTCTAAGGATTTGGGATAAACGATAATTTTAATACACCTTCTGATACAAGAAAACCAAGAAATTTATCAAGTAAAATTAAATCATATTCAGTGAACTGAAACTAAAAAACAGTAAAAAAGATACGTCAGCTGGATGTATTAAAAATTCTAAATGCTGAAATATCAGATAAAATTAGATTAAGATTCTAAAGAAGTTACAATAAAAATAATTATTCAAAATTTGGTTTTTTCCTCTACATACTAAAAACCAAAAATAAAAATGTCAATAGAAAGCAAATTATTAACATTGGCCAAAGAGCGCAAATAACATGCACGGTTAATTAATGAAATAGCGTTAATATTTCGAGAAAAACTCATAAAAATTGTATTTATATTAAATTTGAAAAAATTAAAATTTAAAGAAAAAATATAGAAAAACAATGAAACTGATGCAACTACAATGCTTTAAAAAAATTTTAATGTGTGTAAAAAGGGTATGATTTGTCAAGAAGTTATAGGGGAAAGACATAATTTTTCAAGTAACATTTCATACCATTAAGAAAACTCTAAAATTTTTGATAGGATTGTTAACTTTCCCAAGTGCTAAGGAATGTTTATATCAAATTTTGTTTGAATTCGGCATGAAATGTGGACATGCATAAGGTTTAAGGAATCAAATGGAATAATAATCTGTACATTTAAAATTGAATATTATAAAAATATGCGATTTTATATAATCAGTGTTAATCTTTTCAAAATAAGACTTTTCAACATATTGGCTATATACATTTTTTTTTGATTATGCTGTTTAAATAGACTAATCAGTAAATGATTAATAAAATTATAAATAAATTTTAAGAAATAATTTATTTAATAAATAATGAAATTATTTTATCAAAATTTATAAATAATTTTGTAAGTTAAGTAAATCTTTTATATTTAGTTTTTTATATTCAGTTTTAAGTTCCAAAAATGATTCAAATTCGAACATCCTTTAATGAAAATCTGTATGAGAGAAAACTGCTAACATCATTTGTTTCCTTTATATTCCTTTTCTTTTTTTAAATTAATTTCTTTTTAGCTAGAAATCTTTAAAATCCTCTAGAATTAAGATTATAAAATTAAGAATCCTATATGTTAAGAATGCGTGTATGTGTAATACAAGGTTTACGTTTGCCTGCGATAGATTTTATGTCAATAGTTAAGATCCATTTTGAAAATGCATTTAGTCTCTAAATCTAAAGAGTAACATTTCAGAAAAATCCGATGACTTTAATCTTTTTGTTACTTCGCGATTTTTTTTTTTTTTTCCTTTTCGAATTTTTTTTATTTTAATGATACTTGTGAATAAAAATCCTGATACCAAAACAGTAAAAATTATATCACATATATTTGGAATCTTTTTACAATTTAAAATTTTTAAAATTTAAGTTATTTAAATTATTTTATAAATTTAAATATTATTTGAAATTTTTGCATTTTAAAGCGTTGCAAGATGTTTCTTGCAAAATTTTTTAATTTTAATTCATTATCTTTCAGCTGAGAGATCTCGAAACAGTTCTACATAAACTGGATATAAAGGATCACGAGATTGAGGCTTTTAAGGAGCAGCTAAAAGATCATGTCCGCAAGATTCTTGAGGGGTTTAACCTTAATAAGCGTTCAATCGATGACCTCGATGACCCCATGGAATCCATGTTGGGAGATCTCAGCTTCAGAGACTTCTTTCTCAAGATTAAACAATATGTGAGAAAATTTCCAAATGATCTTCAATTGGGCAATTCAACAATTTTGATTTTTTTTTCAGCACAAATTTTCAGTGCTGAAAAGTGAAGATTATCTAACCTGTCTAAATAAAAAATATTTTTTTCTAGATTTTGGAGAAAATGGATGTGTCCTCATTGAAGTTAGGACTTAACAAAGCAGTCAAACAGGCTAGTCAGGTGAACGCATTTTTGTATTTTGGGTTAAGAATAACTTTATGTTTTGATTATAAATTTTAAGTAAAAAAAAAAAAAATCCAACATTTTATTTGCTTAAAAATATTGTAGAAAAGGATGAAAATATGTTTTTGTTTGTCCATTGTTCAAGCCGATTTGGTTTAGTTATATTAACGTCCCGTTGTAAAGCAACACTAGGGCTATTTTGGGACCGACCTCGTAATTTTGAACCGCGGTCAGATGACGAGGACGACATCTGAGCTGGCCCCCCCTTCTCCACGCCACGCCACACCACACCAGTGTTCAAGCCGATATTTTGATGATTGCTTTATTTGATATACCGAATCACGATATTTACATTTGTAATTGAAAATTAATCGACTACGCAGTACTTATTTAGAACATTAAATTGAATCTTTTGGTTTGATATTTCTTTTCATCAAATGAGAAATAAGCCTATGTCATGAAATCTTACTAAAAATTGGAATAATAATTTTTAAATTTTGGTATATCTATTGAACAAAAAATATTTAAGTTTTATGCAGGAAAATTTTAATATAGAGCAAGATTATTTAAGAGTACAACAGCAAAGCTAAAAACTTTTTTGTGTGCAGGTTTGTGCTCTTGTGCTCATTAAATTGCCGTTAAATGAGTTTTACATAAGATTTCGTTATTTACTTTGAGATAATATTTGTGAAATATTTGAGAAAATCTCTGCCACCTAGTTTATCTCCAATTTCAAGGAAATCGTCTGCGCAGCTGCAATATATTTATTTCTTAGTTGAACTAATAATAATTTTATTTCTTAGCAAATCTGAAAATATATTTTCTATTTCATATTTTAAAATGAAATTAATTTTAACAATTATTTAAAGTTTAATTAAGTAAGAAAATTCCACTTAGATCTTAAGTATATTTCTGTATTCATGTTTTTCTGGAATTTGTGCTACTTTATTATCAACAAGAGAGCTGAAAAGCTAAGCAATTTTTTTTATCGCGCCCTAGAGAAAAATTAAAACGTGAACGAATAAATAAAAGATGAAATTTTTTTTTTATTTCGATCTTTTCTAAAGTAAGTGAGAAATGCGTTATAAAAGTCTTACCAAAAATTCCAATAATTTCCTTTAAGTTCTTCTGGATTTATTGAACTATCAGTATACGCAGTAACATAGCAGTATACTGATATGTTACTGCATATCA
Source organism: Argiope bruennichi (assembly GCF_947563725.1). NCBI lineage: Eukaryota > Metazoa > Arthropoda > Arachnida > Araneae > Araneidae > Argiope > Argiope bruennichi. Next base: position 30,179,842 of record NC_079158.1, on the reverse strand, counting down.
GTATACTGATAATGCAGTAACATTAATGCATTATCAGCATATAACAATTACCCAGTGGCATCTGTAATGCTGGGGGAGATTAAAAGTATCCTTACCTATGAGAAATCCTGGATTGTAGCAAAGAACAACTAGTTGAGATCTACAATTTTTATTATGCTAATTTATTATAATCACATTTCAAGGGACATTGGGAAGTTATTTCCACTATTTTCTTTCAGAATTTATTTTACTTTCTATCTGGCAATGCATTTTTTTCTATTGGTAGATATCTATGTGTTTCTACGAACTCAAAAAATCTCGGTTCCAATTTCTATACTGTTTTTAATGTATTGTTTTGATTTTAATATTCGGAAGTGTTTTAGTTCATAGAATTCATAGCCTTTATTACTTAAACATTACTATTTATTTAACATCTAAAATCCGCTATAAATTATAATTTACTTTCTTAAATATTTCGTAAATGTATATAAAATTTTCTAAAACAACTTTTGTTAGTTAATCTATGACAATCAGATCTAAGATATTGTTATTAATATAACAGCCCATCTAGATGTGTCCGTCTTCTAATAATGATTTATTAATGTACTTTGTAGATATAAATTTCAATTGATATTAGTTGATGAGTGACATTTCTGTCTCTACGCTTTTACAGAGTTTGTGCAATTGGATCACCAATAAGGGAGCAGAGAAGCTGAACAATTTCTTCGATCGCGTCCTCGAGAAAGACGAAAACGAGGAGACCAGAAAGAGATCCGTTTCCGATCTTTATGAACAACTGAAAGATTATTTCGACGATCTCCACCTTGACTTCAAGGAGAAGTTCGCCAAATTTGGCGAATGGGTAAAGAATTTGTTAGAAACTGGTCTGGAGAAATCCAAGGACAAAATTGAAAATGTCAGGAAAATCGCCAGGGAAGTAAGTAATAATTGAACCGAGTCTCTAAGTGTTTAAAGAAAAAAATCATAGGTCAAAACCAAACCAATTTCTTTATTGATCGTAATAAGTAACGGTTTCAATAGAATTTTAATTAAGGAAGCGAAAAAGGCATTGCCTTTATGATGCACTTTGGTTTGAAGAACGCATTTGTATGTTCAGTATTATTAGTTAATTAGTTAAGTCTGAATTAATGTCTTAAGCTAAAATATTTATGAAAGTGAATGCTACATTTTGTCAGCTAGAAGTCTGTTTCGAGAAAATATATACATTTTTTACTTAAGACTATGACCATGGAAGAACATGGGTGGAATTTTAGTAGCGTCTAGAGATCGTCTGTAACAGCTACCAGTCATAATATAACATTAACCTAATGACTTTTGTTTTTGGCATCTGCCCTTAAATAATTCATCTTGCATTTTAACTAGTAATAGCATTAAAATAACGTAATGATATTTAATGTGAAATGGCCATAAATTGTATCTGAAGTACTGGAAGTATTAAAAGTCTTTGTACAAAAAAGTTTTTCTCGTATAAAATTGGTTTGAGATACTAGAGAGAATGTAGAAAATGCTATTTTCACATTAAAGTTATTAACAAATTTATAGAATGAATATGTCATAATAGACCTGTAAGCAGAGTCTTTTTAATGACAGGGTTTCAGAATAAGGAAAATATATTTAAATTCAACAAATCAAATTTTTTTCATAAAAGCAGAATAATAGTAACACGATTTGTTATTTATAAAATGTTTTACATCCTATTACAATTATATAAAACTAAAGCATATGAAAATTTCAAAAGCATTATAGAGGCATCAACGTATAAACAGTCTGGAGTGGTCTTCTCGAAAAATTCTCGGATACTCAGTAATAAAAGTATTTGTGTATTATTAGCCATTTGCTATTGATGAACAATATTCGCAGAAAAGCCTATTTGAGAGCGATTTCCGGCAATTTATCGCTGTAGTTAATATACATATTAGAAAATGGTATATATATCTAAGCATTTTATTACTAATTGATAAAAATCAAAATCTGACATAAAATTAAAATTAGTTACAAAATCACACATCAAATTTTATAAGTTATTGCGATTCTAAGTTCAGAAGTATCTATCTTTACATACTTCTGAAAATATAGACTGAGCAGATAGTCAGTCTATATTGCACATTTGATTATATAATATATGTCAAATTTGTGTATATACTATTTTTATCCAATTAGATCTTCCTGTTTTGCACTCATGTTAACTTATATTCAGGCAGTCGGGCAATAATGCTTTCTCTAAATGGATTTTATTTAAAATTTGCTAGATATCTAAAATTTTAGTGTTGAAACCATGCATCAAATTTCATACTATTTGAAAGCATTTGTGAGTTTTCGAGCCTACACCCAGCCAACCAAAATAGTGTTTCTTGTGTATTCAGGAAAATCTGAAATGTTGATATTTGACAATATATTTCTTTCAAATTTCGTAAATGAGAAAGTAAGAAAATATAGAACCTATTTTAGTACTAGAAAAATCCATTTTAGATGGAAAGAGACGTAAATGTCACGTGCAAGAAATCGCTGTGAAATTCTAATCAGAATTTAAAGGCTTCTATTGTGGTTTTAACCACTTGTGTACCGTTTATTTTGGAAAGGGTATCGCCTTTAGAAAAGATTTAATTTGCTGATGCTAAAGTTGTAGATTTTGAAAATTACGAATAACGAATTAAGCTCTTCCTCCGAAACTTTGGTAAAACAAGTAAATGACGAGTCTCAGTCGTCAAACATACCAAAGTTGTTAACTAGTAATATTAAAAATTTAGTTTTAGAAACAAATTATTCTCTTAAACTAGAAGACTGCTAGAATTTTTCTTTTTTTTTCTGCAGGCTAAACACAAATCTGAACAAGTTTCCTCTAAAAGCCCTTGAGGAAGACCGTATCGCCGAATATTACAATGAATGTAGATTTCAAACCGTGATACTATCCTCTATCATGAGTCCTTGGCCTATAGATTTGACTATGTAATTTAAACGATGTGATACTGGTCAACAACAAAAAAAATATTGGAATCGTATAAAAAATTGTTTTAAGCAATTTATCAATAAAATATTTGAATTATTGATTGATGAAAATGACAAATACTATAAGCAGGATCTTATTTTCCTTTCTGTGTTTTTAAAATTAATAGTTGATAGCCTGCTTGTCACAAGAAATAATGTAGACATGTCAGCATTTTTTCTACTCTCTTAGCAACTATATCGAAACTTATTTGCGTAAGGAAAGAAATTATATTCTAATTAGCTATTTTAATAATAAAGACAACAGTTTCTGTTGTTACTGTAAAAATGCAATCTTTACACCCATGTTTTGAGGATGAAAAGTGGTTAACGCATCAAGTGTCAAAAGCGAAAACACTGGGAAAATTAAACACACAGATAAACTTATTAAGCATTTAAGATGTTTATGATTTTCACTCAAAATGGAACCTCTCTTTATACCTGAAATGATACAGCAAAGCCGTACTCACTAGCTACCGCTTTAAAGCCCACTTTTTTATTTCTTAGAAGAACTACCAAATAGTTGCCACGTTTACATAGTATAAGGTATTGTACATTTGACGTTTTAACATGGAAAATAGTATTTTAAATTTTTTTGGCGCTTATATTGTTTATCACTTTTAATCTTCGTTTATTATCTTAATAGATAGGTCGTGTTTAAAGTTTTCAGTGGTATTCAATTATTGTTTGTAAACTGAATTCTTGCTTTAATTTCAGTTGATCGTTCGGAGCAAAGATATGAGCAAGGAAGCCGCCGGCGAAGCTCTTGAGTTTTTACACAAATTCAAGGATCAGTTGGGTAACTTGTACGAAGAGGCACGTGACAAGCTTATACAAAAAATCTTGGATTATACAGATTAGTTTGAGTTCAATCATGCTGTAGAATAATCTTGGTAGAATATACTTCTTTAAAACCAGCATTTTTTGTGTTGCTAATAAAGATCTTGAACTTAACAGTGTTTTCCACATAAATTGTGAAAATAAAGTTAAGTATTGGTTAGAATTACATTCACTTATCTGACCCATTAAAATGTAGATAGCAGAATAAAATTTTAACCATTTAAAAGATTTAAAGAAAAAAAAAGGAAATGTAAGGAAAATAAAACGATTAATGAAAGTATAGTTAGTTTGATTAAAAAAAGAACAAGATTGGTGAAAGAACAGTTGATTAAAAAAAAGAAATAAATTGATGAAATGATAGCTAATTTGATCAATAAAAGAGTAAAATTCATGAAAGAGTAATTAATTTGATAACTTACCTGATTCTCGTGTGCTGTACAATTGAGTTTTAAATTTGGAACGAATATATATCGAAATATATGATCTACATTTAAATAACAATGATTAAGAGCTTACATATATCCAATAATGCTATTTTATAAATTTTCTTGGAACGTTATTTAATATGTTACAAAATAAAATCTGCTATTTTTTTTCCTCTTGAATTATTCAAGCATTTTTGAGATACCGATTACCATATTTGAAGATAATTTTAACAATTAAGTTAGTATATATACTTTGACACTATTAATTAGAAAAAAAGAGAAGGTTTTTAAACTTATACTTTCTATGTTTGTATTCTGAAGAGTTCAGATTTGCAAACCTATCAGACTGAATTAAATATTTTCCCTTCTAATGCTTTGAATTGTTCAGAAAGCTTGGTAACTAAAAAAAAATATTTTGCTGAATACAGTTATTGATATGAAAAATAAATCTTATAAAATCCAGAACATATCTTAACCCTTTAAAGGGCCATTTTTTTCTAGTCATATTATGTTAAAATATTTTTAGGCTTGAAATTAGAATAAGAAAAGGGATTCATTTAGCTTATTAGATAAATTTAATTTGATTAATTAGTTTGGTTGATTACTAATTAAGTGACAAACCAAGACATCATTTTGTGTGAGATAAAAAACTGAAGCATCTAAGTTTTTGTCTTTCTAAAAAATTTGTCAGAACTTAAGCCAACCTACATAACTTCATGCAAAGATTAATAAATTTGGTGGGAAGCATACTTCCCACGGCCTTAGAAAGGGTTAAATGAATCATCTGTTAGAAAATGAGAAAGTGGAGCAGATGTTCACTCCTTCTTTATCAATATTTGAAAACACAAAAGGAGACCTGGAAAACTCATGTCCCATTTGAGAAATTAATGTTAAACATTATTACTGATATGAAAATCAACTTATTTTTCAAGATCAGGAATGCAGCAATTAAATAATTTGTGAAAGAGCGAGATGATGGAACCAATTTTCTCATTGTTTTTTCAGACAGTATTCATAAACACATAAAAAGACCTGGAAAACATAGTGCCATCCAACGAAATTATTTCACATTTCAACTTAATTTTTAGGAGAAAGGATGACTGTTATTAGGGCTTACATGAAAGTTTGAAAATTAAAAAATCTACTATAACAGCATTTGAAACGCCATTATAAGTATGCAGAAACTAAAATTTTTTTCTAAGTTTTATTTTTTTTAATTTATTATTGTGAATATTATGGAGCAATTAAATTAGAGTAACAAATAATTTATAAACAATCAATTTCTGGGTAAATAATTAATGGATGTTTAGAACATAGAAGTGCGCGAAATAAAATTTTAGCACTTGAGAGAAAAAAAAAAGCGAAAAATGATTACAAAATTTCATCTTGATATATATTAAACACATTTTTTTAACAAAACTTTTAATAAAACAATAAAAATTATAACTTTTTCAAAACAGAAGAGTTTTGAAAACAATTTCTTATCGGAATAGAAAATAAATTCAATTTAAAATTCGTTTAATTTGATATCTTAATAAAGATGCATCAAAAAAGCTGTCGGGAAATAATTTCTTTTCAAGAGTCATCATTTCACTAAAGGTTTTCGGACATATTTCTAAAATAGGAATAAAATTTAAATTTTTTTTAAAAATACATTCTAATTTTACTACGCGTACTTTCAAAAGTTTTTGTTTTGGCTTTTCTTCCAATTTGCAAGTTTTTTTTTATTCGTAATGAGCATATAACATTTTAAATGACTACAGTCTTAAAAAATATTACTTTTATTAAAAAAAAGAGGCTTTCATAAATGATCGATCTAACAATTTTATAATAATTGACCAATAGAGAGATTAGTATATATTTTTTGTCTATTTTCCAAAAATCGTCAATGGACCCCCACCATCTTTCATGTTTTTCTTTTTTTTAAAGCGAGTTTAGCTTTTTTGCATAAACAAGAGCTTGACTCAAAATCAACTAACATTTTAGACTGAAAGACAACGGAAAAGAAAAAAATTGACAAAGAAAAGAAAAATTGATCATAAACATATATTAACATGATCATGGAAAAAAAGTTAAATATTATTAACGGGTTAAAATCTTTTAGCTAAAATTCAAATAGATTCCTATGAAAGATAGGGTGTCTACTCCCTCCTGCATGTTTATCTATATAAAATGATAACGTATGAAGTTTCATACATTATGCAATTTCATCGGAAAATGTCGAAGATCCCAGAGTTAAAGTTATAAATATCGGAAATTCATTAGAAGAAAATATGTATAATGCTTCATATTCCATTATATTTGAAGATAATGAAAGTCCAGGATTTACAATTATAGACTCATCTAGAATTGAAAGAAATCTGTCTTATTACACATTTAAACTATTATACGGAAATAAAATATAATGATCCATTTGAACGTCAACGTTAAATCAGCTCACAAATAATTTTAGAGAACTAGACACAATTTTACAAATCACAAACCACAATTTTAGAGAACAAGACATTCTTAAAAGTGTATTATAATAAATGGAGCTATCTTATAGGCGTGCACTTACTAATGACTTTCTAAACTTAGAAATTATTCCTATATTTTCTCCAAATGAAAGGTGGTTGTCTTAAAATTCCTTTTATTCTTTCTTTTCTCTTTTATTCATAAAAAAGGCATATAGAAAATAATTTTCATCTTAAGGCGATATTTGTAAAACGTATTAATTAGTTTTCCTTATAAATGGAGTAATCTTAAAGTTTAAGATTTTGAAATTATTAAAAGAGTATTGTAAAACACAATATTCGTGATGATTCAAGGTTTAGAAAAAATGATCTAATCGATTTTCTGGCAGACTAGATGAAAGGAATTTATATCATCAGTTTTGGAAATTATTATTTTTCTAAGAAGAAAGGTAAACGTGAGATTTATCATATATATATATAATATATAAAATATCATTTAATATTAAAAACATAAAACTGCTTCATTTAATGAATAAAAAATAAATGGAGAGGTATGTAAGACTGGTAGCAAAAAGATCTGTTAGATTTGTATAAAAAACAATTTCCAAGCACATGAGAAGCTGAATAAATCTGTTTTGATTAAGTATATCATACATCAAGTTAAAAGAAAACAATTTTTAATCATGTTTTTTTTCAACGGTGATTTATTTTCGGAACTAAAAATCCTTACTCACGTCAAGTATTTAGTTTCTGGTGACATGTAGTGTAGTTTGTAAAAAATCTTATAAAAGCAGCATTTACGAATTCTAAAACGGAGAAGAATTTTACCAATAGAAAGAAGTTACAGAAATAAATTCGGATTTTAAAAATAGAATGAAACCATTTTGGATAAAATGTATTTATGACATCCTAGACTTTGCTGAGATTTTTGAAGAGGAATCGCCAAAGATTTAATAAAATAATTTTAGATTTAAATTTACTTTTAAATGCGCTTTGATAAATATTTTGCTCTTATATAGAAGAATAAAGTGAAATTCAAGAATATACATGAGGTTCAGGATGGATCCTAGATAAAATCTAACATTTTGAATCCTCAATAAACAAACATGATCCATTAAAAACTTGAGTTATATAATTTTATCCAAAGAACTTTAAAAACAAACAGAATGTGAATATGAAAAGTGCTAATAAATGTTTCATGTGATATATTTTACCGGCAAATCATCCAATAAATATTGACAGTTTCAAATTTTAAAGGAATCAATTTTCCTCTTTCTTTAAATGAAATTTTAAAAAAATGAACAAAATGAACAAAATGTCTCAGTATGTACAGTTATAAGAACAAAAAGTATGCAGTATACTAGTGCTTAGAAAAAATAAATTTCATTCTAAAATATATGTAAATTTTATATAAAAGAGGAACACTATTATTATTACTGGATTAAAAATATATCACAATTATTAAAATCGTACTCAAATTTTTTGGCGTTATTTTAGTAGATTTACATTCAAGCAAATAATTAAAACATAAAAAAGACAGTAAACGCAAAAAAATCTGTAAAATTAAAATACCTAAAAAAGTCGAATTTATAGAATTAAATAATTGTAATTGATCCATGAGACTACCATTTGTCATTGTAAAATGCCCGAAAAAGGCGAATTTATAGAATTTAGTAATTGTAATCAATCCATGAAACTACTATTTGCCATTTAAGCAAATGTTGAGTATTTATTAAAAATTATATATAAGCACTTATCAACCAAATCCTGAAAAGTCTTATATACTACCATATCAAAAATATAATGCAATGGAATTCAGTTATTATATAAAATATAATAATGAATATTTAAAGGATCTATGTTATTATAAAGGAGCTGATGCTGTAAAAAACTGTGTCCACGTTAAAAAAAAAAGGTACTTTAGAAATTGAAAAAAATATTGAAGATTCAATCAATGATATTTTAATGAAAATCATTAAAATTGAACTAATTCTTCATTTAAAAATTTTAGGGATTTTTCAGCCAACCTCCTATTTATACAAAAAAGAAAAAAAAAAGAAAGAATTGAAACATGAAACGCTTGAAAAAAAAACAGGAAATGTTTGGGACGCAAGAGGGAATTTTAGAAAGTGGCCAAGAGAGATCATAATCTCTCCACTTAAACCTATTTAATACAAGAATTAAATGCAATGAAAAATGAAATGAATATTAAATGAAATAAATGATGATGAATATTAAATGTATTATAAATGGAATGAATAATAAAGAAGAGTATCGTTTATTATTATTATTTTAAAGCTTTGCTATCTGCATTCTTTCGTGCAGTTAAATTACGATTAAGATATGAAATTGCAATAAGATTAAAAAAAATTATATTTCAGCTTTCGGGAAAATCCACCCAGTAGATGGATTTATCCCAAGTAATTCTAGCAGCTAATCATTGACTAATAAAAATTTACTTTATTCCTACCTCGATAGATTTAAGCAAGAGAATAGCAAACATTTTGTTGTGCTTTCCTTCGAGATTACTTTGGAGGAAAACCAGTTTTCTTTCACTAAGGAGGATGCAAAGGGTATATAATATTTAACGTAGGACAATTCATACTGTGAAGAACAAAAAATCATGGCCATATTTTATTTAAATTACATACGAACTAAAGAAAATGCGAGACGAACTAAGCAATATTTTTGACCTATTAACGACAACTGGAAACAATTTTCATGAATCCTCAGTAAATAGTAAATTAGATCGACTTATTTAATAAGACGATGGAATTAAGATGATAAAGATGGTAGAATTCAATATTTTTATAAAATTACAATTCGATTACTATTCGATATTACTATTTTATAGAATTACTATTCGATTGAAAATGAATTACACCACGTGTGAATATTATTTTATTTCCTTTTCGTGTCCTTCCAAAAGATAAAAAGAAAGGAATTCGGAATTTCCCAATTTTGATTGCAAAATTCGGAATCAATCAATGATTTTGATCCTAGTTTTATGAAACCCATTGTTCTATTCAATATCCATTTTCTTTAATTTCATCGAAGGCTACCTATATTATTTATATTTAGGAATTTGATATATAAATAAGGCACCTTCCTGAATATTTGAAATCACAATCGGAGACTTCACGAACGTGCGTTTCTACTTAAGAGCAAGAAATTCTTTTCACTTTGGAGTAGTGCTTGCAGTAATCCCCTCTTCAAAAGGTAACCTGCAAACTTTGTAAATCAGCTAGTTCGTTGAAATTTCGGTAATTCTAATTTCAGTTACATATCTTATGCATAGTTCGACATTAATAGCAATCTAAATATAAGAAAGGAAATAATTATTTTTGCAAATAGAAAATGTTCAAAATCACTTAAAGACATTCGTATTTAAAAATGATTTAATTTTATTAAAAAATAAAATTGTTTATTATTTGGCTTGCCATTAATATTTAGATTTGGGGAAGTAATCTCTAATCGTTTCTTTTTGAAAGGATCTATATGAATTTAGAATTGGTCAGCAATTGTAAGTAATCTTATTATTATGAGTCTACTATATTGATTTATACAATAGTGTTTTTCTACTTTTCTTTCTAGAAAAATTTAAAATAACTTGTTTGCCTTTCGCAATGTAATGAAGCATTTATTTAAAACATAGCATGAAAGCCATTGAATGGCTAAAAATGGAAAATTTTCTTTTAAATTTTGCTAAATTATTACACACACACACACACACACGCACGCACGCACGCACGCACGCACGCACGCAGCCAGATATAATTTTTTAACAATTCAATTTGATATTTTCATTGCAATTATATTTATTCAGTAAGTCTGACCAAATTGCAGCATATCTTTTATTCGGATTTGATTCAATTATAGAAACAAATTATATTATTGTCTTCTAAATTAATTTCATGCAGCTTTCAGGGATATTGTAATCACCCGTTATGGGTTCTATTCTTCTGAAAAAAGATCTAGAAAAGCTTGTTTTATGATCCACGCAATGTCTATGAATAATACTCAGTATTTAGAGTCTGTATATTTCTTAAGTTTTCACATCTCGATTACATTTGCTATTTTCCTAACCTCTCAACATTAAAAGCCACAAGCCACTTAAGAAGCCTATGTTTTCATCAAAAAGTTTTTTTTTTTTTAATCACTCTATTACTTCCAACCAAACGACAATTCCACTCTGTAAATTAAGTCGATTTTCAAAATAAATGTTTCTTCAGTTTATCCTATCGTTACGTTATAAAATAGATTTATCTATGGATAATCTTTACTTTCTCATATTTAATAATATGAGAAAGTAATAGAAAGATTACTCAAGATTAATTCTCATAATAATTTTTTAGAAATATATCTTTGTGAAACAAAATAATTGAAAATCTCTTTAAATTTAAAATTTGATATATGGAATTAGACCAAATATGTAGATTTCTATGAGTTATCGAACGAAACCCATTCATAGGAAGTCTGTCTGGCTATTCGAGTACAAGTGAAGTTGATAATTAAAGCAGCATATTACTATCTACTTATTAACCAAATTTTGGATAAATTCCATCCAAAAGAAAATCTGTCAGTGTGTCTCTGTTTGAGAAAAGTAAACTTATTTATTTTTTTGTCCTCCGATCATTGGCCTGTATATGTATAGAAAATTTGCAAATATTAAATAATTTTTCATGTTTTAATAAAATTCAATAATTAAAATTGAAAATATCAATAAGAGGAGTTGTCAGTTTTTTTTAAATTTAAAAAGCATCTTAAGTTTATCATTTTTATACGCTAAAAAATATACTTAACCAAGCTATTTTCAATAGTGATGAACCGATTTATTAAATATTTACAATTTTCTGGAAAATTAAATTCTGCTATAATAACTGTTCAGTTCAAATTATTATTTAAATTCATCTTTTGTAATTTCCCGATATGTTTCGATTTTCTGCAGGAAAATTAAATATCGTCAACCTTTATTTTATTAACATAATCTTTACAGCATTATTTTCTTTTACTTTTCTTAAAGAATTGAGACGTTCAATGAAGCATTTTTTTTAAATAAATTTCATTTGATTTTTGCAGATGAAAAAAATGACAGCAGCGACGGTCTTCAAAATTTCTATTGCCATTTTTCTGTTAGATATAGCAATATGTAAGTAGTTATAAAAAAATAGTTATTTCTATGCAGTTGCAAGCACTTTTGCTGCCTTGATTGTTGAATTTCTTTAAAATTCGTTTGAATATTGAACTTTGATGAAACTCATTTTTTAAAAGAATATTTAAAATTGATTTTGAGCTCATTTACAAATATAATACGATTTTGCAAGACACTCAAAAATATGAAAAAATTTCAAAAAGTGATAGGGATATTTTAATAACGAACTTTCTAAAATCTTCAAAACATTTACCTCTCCCATAATATAATAAAAGCAATAGTTAAAAGAAATTCAATTAATCAAAAATTGTTATAAAAATATAGGTGAAACTTGAAAACAATTATGAATTACTTTATAATTTACAGTTACTTTAGTTGATTTTGTCCTACTTTGCACATTAATATTTCTTTCAGTTGATTGTTCAGGTTTTTTTAATTAGTATAATTCTCACGTATTATAGGGAAATAGTATTGTCTTAAAGAATTCTTAAAGTGTAAAAGACTTGAAAACCGGTTCACAAAGGAAAAAAAATCCATTTGAAACATACTAAGTGTTCGAAAGAAGGAAATTTATTTCCTTTTTATAAAATATTAAAAAATATTAATCGACACTTAAACTTTTGCATTCGTAGAATTAAATTTTAACTTTGTGAAAAAATAAAAATAATTTATTTTAAACTTGTTTCCTTATTTGAAGCAAATACATTGTCTCTTTACAATTTAAAAAGAATTTTAATAAAACCAAGTATATTTTTAAAAACTTTGAAGTTTTTGTTTCAGAACTGTTTATCAAAATTCAAAACACTGATAATTAATATTTAAGATTTAACAAGTACTTCAATTACTACAGCATCAATTGAAATAATCATTTTAACTTTCAATTGCAATAAACACAAAAACGGATTTCACTTTTAAAATAAGATTTTAATAGAAATATGTTTTACTGCTTTCATCAATATTATTTTATCTTATAAATTTTAATAGCACATTTATGACTGCTCAATATTTTTCATTTCAACCACAAATTTTTAAAAGTTAAATTATGATCATTAATTAGTGCTTGCTTTGATAAGTTTTTATATGTTAGTTTAATAATGGAATATAGATACATTTGAAAATGAAATTGTTTTAGAATATCATTCAGTTGCTAATTTTGCATATATTTCCTTTTCATGCGATTTTCATTTGCTGCTTCTGAAAAGGTACAATCATTGGGTAAGTTTTGAAATAATTTTTCGCAATATATTTCTTAAAAATTATAACTATGGTTATTTCTATGGTATTTACAATCAATACGTCCTTCGAATTACCTTTTAAAGTTTGATGTATACGAAACTCGAATTGATACAAAATTCTTGGTGATTAAAATGTCAGATTGCCGGCTTATGTCAACAATATTGTTTTCAAAAACTTTATTTTTCTGGACTTACTTAAAAATATTGGGTAATACTTTTTTTAGAATAAAAAAAATTGAACGGTACTCTAAGATAAAATCGACAACAATATCATGGAAAACATCGGTTAAAGCATAAATTTTGCTGGCATAAAAATCATTGGAATGTTTCTCGTAACAATATGGCAGTCACATTTGTTTGCAATTGAGGCAACAAAAATGTGACACGGCCCAGATATCGGTTTACCATATGACTAATGGAAATGTACCCATTATTTTTATCAGATTTCGTGGCAAATATTTTTTTATATTGTTGTTTTTATTTATAATTCCGTTTTCTTTTATATTATTTATTATTAGAGACCGCCAAGAACAGTTCAGAAAATCTCTGAGAGCAAGTTTACAAAATGATCTGCAGAAAGTGAAGTTGCTTGTATACAACTATGAGGATGTGCCACCGGAGCTTGTTGAAAAGGTTAGAAAAATTTTCTAATGCATAGATTTTCTTTTTAATTTTAAATGAATAGAGAAAACAGAGAAATCTAAGAGATTGTGTGAGTACAGGAAAGGTGATTCCAATCACTTATTTTAATAATTTAATCTGTTTGAATGATGGATTATTTTTCCTACATGAATAAAACATTTGTAAGACAGCAAGATGCTATACTTAAAATGTGAATTCACAGGACAATAGAAAAACTGGTAAGGTTAGAATTATTTTCATTCATTTCAAAACAAATTTTTACCTTTTATAAAGGTATAATTCTGGAGTACTCTGGATAAATATCATTTTTGGGGGTTTTATATCATGATAAACTGTTGAATGAAATACTAAAACATTAAAAGTTCGCTGATTTGTTGTTTAATATATGAAATAAGGGGCGGTAAATATATTTACCAGAGATCATTCAGGGAAAACAAAGTTGTAAATATATTTACAACTGAGCATTAAAGGTGAAAATGACATTGAATGTTCACTGGTAAACATACTCACCACTTAAGTTTAGGTAATTTAAAGCAGTTTTATTTAATTCTTTTCAGTTAGATATCACGAAACTGCTTGGAATTCAAATTCAGTACTGTCTTGTATTAAAGTTTAAAATTCCTTTTGCACCTGATAAGATGGCTAAGTGGATCGCTACATAGCACATTTTTTGTCATCTTATGAAATTTTATAAATAATATCTTAATCACGTTTTTCATTAAGAAATAAACAAAAATATCATAAACTTCAGTATTCAAATAATAAATACAACAGAAATGAAATCAATATATTCATAAAATCACTAACAGGAAGATTCCGATTTTTAGAAAACTCTAATTACGTCAACAGCTTTTGTTCATTTTTGAAAATAAATGTTGAATTTAAAATAAATTCAATGACAAATACTTATAATTAAATATAAAAATATCTTAGACATGAGGAACACTATATAATAGTGTTTCATTTCTGAAAACTTTGCCGAGTTAAAATTTAATGACCAAATGTGAAGCCTAAATCGTCACTCGTACTGTTAACATGCAGTTTAATTTATTTTAATTTATCATTTTTAAAATACTTTTTTGAGCCCTCATAAAAACTATTTTGTTAGTAATAAGAATATATACCAAAGAACTATAAAGGGTTAAGTAATTAAAGCAATGAAAATAATCAATTATCTTTATAAACAAAAATTAAAATCTAAAAATAAAATTACAATATGGAAATAAATCTTGTGTTATTGCGACAGAGATGATAAGGAAAATTAAACCTGCCAATTCTCCAATACATTACTGTTCCTTCTATCATGTTAAGAAAACATTTTGTTGGTCAAGTCTCGTGTCTACATTTCAAAAGGATCTGGACTATGCTTTGGATTATCCCGAGTAGATGATGATTCGAATTCTTAATTTTTGCTAATATAAAAAGTTCATCGGGTTCAAGAATAAAAAAAACATAATATTTGACCCTCGTATGGTTTTAGTCTCGTCTTTTCAGAAATTGAGACTACGATGCTTCGAATGTTGACTCAAACTTTTGATCCAGCATTTGAATCAAATGATTCATCAGAGTGTTTTTGCACATTATGTAGTTAAATGATTGAATCAATCAAAATTGATCTGACATTTAAAGGTTTGAACAAGTTTTTTTATTGCCACTTTAGTGGTGGCATTGTTTCCATTTTTTAATTAAAAATGAAAAGCAAAAATTAAGCTAGGAAATTATTGGATTAAGCTAGGAAAAGTGAACAATGCTCTGAATTCGTAAGCCCTCTTTAACGAATTACTAGCTACAAATATCTGAGATTTCTTTCTATTCGAATGTAAAATTCAGGTAAATGCCAGAACACCTCCAATCCCTATGCTTGTTATTGGAAGCCTACAAGGCGGAGTTCCGTCATGCGATGCTACAAAGTATCGAGTGTTCAACGTCAGATAGTGTTTGTAGCATCTTAGATTACCATCTTTAAAAGTACCTTGAAGAATGATCTTACATTTGTTGGAGTACATCCTAGATAAAGGAAATATAAATTGATGAGGTCTTTATAAAGATGTTTATTGAAGGAATAATACAGGGGTGCGATATATAAAAAATAGGCTTATGTGGCATTCTAAGAAAATTACTTGGACTGGCATTGTCTAAATCTATAAATAAGCACAGTGAATAAAATACTGGGCATGATTATCAATTCACATTTGAATTTTTAAAATACTGGTAATGCTTAAATACACAGGCTACATTAAATCAAACTTCAAAATATTTCCTTTCTTCTTTACTTTAGAACATTTAAAGTTTAGATCAACGCAGTAGTATTTACATGTCGTATAGTAAAATGTCTATGTGCCATACTTAAAGCTTACAGTACTTTTCCCCAGTTTTTTTAGATACTGAAAAAGTATAAACTACAAATCTGCATCGAATATCAATTTAAACGAAAATTCCCTTTGCACTTTGCAATGAATACTTAAGAATAGAATGCACACAATAGGGCATTTATTGACCTTTTCTAGCACTACTATTATGAGACGAAATACGTCATTAGGAATTTATTACATCCTAAATCCTTTTCTTTCAAATTATTAAAAGAAAACATGAGTTCATTTTGTCATAGTGGGGCTTTATAGCAGATTAATAACTATAGATATAAAAGGATTAGAAATGAAGAATTCTAATGTTTTCATCTTATGTCCTGCCAAACAGATGCAATGGGAAAAAATCAGCCTATTTTATAGAAAATGGATTAATTTGTTATTAGTTAATTTATTTAATTTGTTATTAGTACCGTAAATAAAAATAAAATAAAATCAGCCTATTTTATAGAAAATTGATTAATTTGTTATTAGTTAATTTATTTAATTTGTTATTAGACCCGTAAATAAAAATAAAATAACAATACGATGCAGAGAATATCGAAACAAATTTGTTAATTTGCAATCTTTTTTAAAATATAAGTTTACATTGTATAAAGGCTGCTCTCAAATAGGCAGTACGAAAGTATTTGGAATATCATTTGGTTGAGAATAATTTTCAGATAGAAATTTGTTTAATCATAATGATTGAATCATATTTCTATCTAAGTTTTATATTTTGAATTATCTGTTAGTTATATTGTATTACACTCAATTCCACGCAGAAGGAACTGAACTTTAATGCAACTTCTAAATTGAATGCTTCTCAAAGAAATGGGAACTGTTTTGAGAGGGAAAGTCTTTTGACCACAGACGGAAAGTTGACATCAAGTTTATACTTTAAGAATAATACAAATCATAAATCTCGCATGAGTCTATTATTCTTTTTCTGTTTATCCCGCAATAATATAGAAGACCATAATGTAGGTGAAACTTAAATAGAGCCTTAATAGCTATCATAGTCCACATTCATGAACGCCGTGGGAGACGCATTCTATCATCGAAGTGGAAGTAATTTAATCCTATATTATTACAGCAACAGCCAGGAAAGCACGAACCTGCTTATGTATACAATAGTCCCTCTTACAAGTGCTGTCTTCCTTCTAGAATATTATAAATAAAATGGTCCAATTCTCCAACAATTATTCTGGGTGAGATCTTACTCTAAAAGATCATAAATTACAATAGAACAAGAAGTCGGAAAAGCAAAAGATTGTAATAATAGGCTCTATATCTGTGAATTAAGTAAATGGAAACAATATATTAAGTCAATAACATAATTTCATAAGAAATAATATTCAATGTTTTTTTTTTTCCATTTCAGAAGATCGAATATTTTATATGTTATTTTTTTATTCAATAAACTAGTTAATTATCTCCTGTAGATGTCAATATTTGTGTTTGTGACCCCATGCTTCATTTCAAAAGTAATTTATCCTGAATCCTTATAAGCTGACGGTGTAGTTTTGGTAAGACTCTGTGAACGGCGAGGAACTGAAACATAATTGAAGTATGTAATCTCTTATTTCTGACATTTTTATAAAAGCGTTTTTTCTATTTTTCAGATAAAGTATACTAACAAGAAACTGGAAGATCTAGGAATCGACATCGGGCCGATGTCTGAAGTGCATCTTAAAGAAATAAAGTTAAAGAATCCTGTTATATATGGAATAATTTTGAGCAAGTAGATATTTCTCCAAATTAGAAGTCCAGTTTTAATCAATGAAAGACGAAGGATGATCCAATTTTCTTTTTGTTTCATGCTCGAATAGTAGAATGTATCTCATTGAAAAACAATTTATTATTTAATATGTTCATTCAGTGTTGCCAATTTTTTTCATAACTAAAATGCTTTGATTTTGGTAACGATGCAAATAAGCATTTTGTGGGAATAAAATTAAATTTTAGTGCATTTAATTTAATGTATAATTAAAAAAGTAATTTATTTAATATGGAATGTGCATTTATTGGATGCTGTGGAGAATGGGTTTAAAAAAATTCTGGAGTTCTTTTTGGCTGTTGCGTTTGCTTCAAATAATTTAACAAATTACTCCGAAAGAATGTCCAGAAATTAAAACGAACTATTGTTCATTTTAGATCTCGCAAGACTAGCATGTTTCTACGATTTTACTTCGTCAAGGGATGGTACGAAGAAAGATGAGCAGTTATGCCTTCTAATTCCACGATAATATGAGTTCACTCTGTTGCTAAATGTAAACATCTCTTTTCATCTTTTCTCTAATCGAAACACAAAATGAACTGTGTATTTAAAGTAAAAACAATTTCATTTTTTCAACATAAAAAAAAGATTAAAATATAAATTAAGTTTCCTTGAAAATTTAGCTTAGTTAAAATAATTAGATTTTCTAAACTTGAGTTAATTATCAGAAACATTTAATTTTTATTTAAATTTTTTGTTAAAACTCTTTCCTCGCTTCATCTCAAAAAAGCTACATGTAAATAATTACAACAATAAAAACAATTTAAATTTACAGAAAAATGGTAAAATGATGCCGATATATATTAATGCTTGTAAAATTAGTCGGATTTTGTTCTTTATTTCATACAAAATCATTACTTCTTGATTATATGGTAGAACTCCTTTAACAATGTCATATTTGTACTTCAACATAAGGCAATTAAATGCCAGCAAATATCGCGATTGCAGTTTCTCTTTCAAAGCAATTTGAAAAATGAAGTTGAGAAGACAATTGCACGTTCATTTTTGTGAAAAGTGTTTTTTTTTTTTTAATAATGATATTCCATACTGCTTTTATTAAACCTGTTGACATTGCATGCAATTTATGATCAATGTTGCCATTTGAAACACTTTGTAATAAATATTTGCTTAAATTCTGTTTAAAAATTGTTTTTATCTTTTGTTGCATTACATTCTCTTTTAAAAGTATTACTTGCTAAGTAATATCATTTTCAAACAATTACACAGTATAACTGCAATGCCGATGGTTAAGAGCCTTGAGCTCAAGAACTCAGCCCATCTTCCCTAAATAGGTAAATCGAAAGTAGTACAGTGATTTCACATTTATCTGAATTTATTTGACTTGATTTGCATTTACCATGAGATCAAGTAGCAATTCAGAAACCTTAAAAACGATTGTTTACTCTTAATTATATTTACAAGAGACCTTATGTTTAAATGCAAATGAATAATTATCAAAAATATCTTCAAAACTATTTTTATAAAAATGCACAAAGGTACTGCTACAACAATCTAATTCTGAACTACAAATTTAGCTATCTGATACATAATAGAAAATAATTATTTATCCATCTAAATAAATATCTACATTTAAAATGTAACAGAAACAATCTTACAATAGAATTGATATCTACGAGATTTTCTGAAATCCAGAATTTTCAGATTAGGAATTATGGAACCAATTATTAACTTTCTAAAATTTAGCATAGAATGGAGGCATCTTCATATAAATACAATTTCCTTTTAACATAATGTAAAATATCTTTGAATATATGTGCTTAAATATTTTTTACACTGAAATATTATGTTTTTTATTAAACAAATAAGAAATATTATGGTTTTGGATCTTCAAATCTTATTGATGAAAGGCTTTAGAAAAAATTTATTGAAGTTACAGCCTCTGAATTTATATATTTCATTAGACCTTTCCTTTCTGTCAGTGATTCTTCACGTCCCTATACCTAGCGTATCTACATATACAAAATTATAATTTTATACTAGAAGATATTAAGCAATACATCTAAATGCCATTCATGAATAATAGCTGGCTATACCCCAACATCAACAGAAATATTTCGAATCTTAATTCTTTGTACAAAAAAACAAGCAAATATTATTAATAATTTTTTTTAAAAAAATTTTTCTGAAAAAAGGTTTTTTAAACTGTTATTTAAAACATTAGCTGCCATGTGACTCCCTGCTTTCCAGTCTGTGATTCATTCCTATCTAATTAGATGATTTATTTTACTGCTGTTAGGAAATAATAGAGAATGCGTCACTAAATTAGATAATCTGTGTTATAGACTAGAGTCATAACAATCAAAGTAATAAAATATTTTTTTTTTGTTTCCATAAAACACTTTAAGAAAAAAATATTCACATAATTCTACAATATCATGTTATATTCTGAATTATTTAACATTACGCAAGATTTGTTAGTCTTCAAAAATCGGTTGCATTCAACATTGATAAATACAAAAGGTTATCTATAAATATTCACAAAAATCATACAACAGATAAGTGGGAGATAAGCTGAAAGGAAAACTTCAATTTTATGACAAATCAATCATACTTTGTTACTTTGTATACAATATTGATATATTCTTTATTTTTTAGCCAGATTTATGATTTATTATCTATATGGAACACCAATATAAAAAAAAATTCCACCCGATGCTTAAACATTTCAATAAAATATAAGGCTGATGCCTTTTTAGAGGCAGATCTTTTATTTTCACTTTGAAAATTTAAATGCATTCCATTGTGGTTTAAAAAAAATAAATTCCATATTAATTTGAATAACTTTTAACAAATAGCATATGTTTCAAAACTATGTTTTAGTTTTGAGTTTATTATTAAGGACAAGAAATTATTTTATCGAGGCAGTTTATATGTTGCAAGAACAATAAAACTATTTCAACATATTTATATGCGTTTAACTTTGAAAACCAAATTCGTACATTATTTCATGAAAAACAGATGGTCTATATATTCTCCTTCATTCACTAAAACGTTAATCAAATGAAAATACTATACATAAAACAGTTTCAACTTTATTATTTTTCTGATATTATCAAACAAGATGAATTCTTTGACGAAAATTGTTTTGTATTATTAATCGCACATATTTCCCAGCTAACTTTCTTTAAAACTTAATTAGGCGACACTTATATTCTATTATACAGATATGTAATCAGTTTTAAATTTGTAATAAAGCTAATAATAATCATTTTAAGGCAGATTATTTTAATATTATTAAATCAATTAAAAGCTGGGAAAAAAACCTATGAATATAAAGAAATCATGAAACCAAACTTATGAACTCGTATTTCATATCTTTTCCTTGCTTTTTGTGTATTTATTTTAAGATGAAACCGTTTATCATTTCAATTCTATACATTGATCAGTAAAATTAAGTAAGATATTATTACAGCTCAAATGAAAGTAACAAGATTTGTAAGTTTATTTGAGAAGTGCGATCCATATAAGAATCCACCTATATATGAAATTTCGGATATGGGATATACAAAATGCACCATCGCATTAAACAAATTATTATAAGGAAACAAAGAAATGCATGTACTTACGGATTTTTGAATCCAATGAAGAGGGTATCGAAGTTTCCCTTGACAATATTTAGAAAATTTCACCATATGCACCAACAAATGCAGCCAACACAAATTGTCAATCCTGGAGGCACAAGTTTCTTAGTGTGTAGTCCAAAAGGTACGCTATATTTGAGTTAGGATCTAAAGTTTATACACCACACAACAAATTACGCCATTTTCTGCCAGCGAGCCATTTTGGAAAGAAAATGGCGGTCAAAGAAAATGGCGACCCACTTTCAACCAGCGCGCCATTTTGGAAAGAAAATGACGACCAGTGATTTGATGCTATATTATATTCCCTTCACTTACAATTGAAAACACACATTTTATTTATTAAATAAAATATACGAAAGAATGTATCTTTTTTTAACTGTATTTTTAATGACCTTTTTTAAATGTGTAAATATCTTTTTCGGATAGGTTACGTAGTATTTTTATTTTTATTTAAACAATGTAAATTTATTTTCAAAGTCAATCCTTTTCAGTTGCAGAAATAAGTCAGCTATCATACTGAATTCTTCGCTTAGCTCTTCATAACTTTAAAAAAAACTATGCATTCTGTGAAGTTGCAAATGATGAGAAAGACATTATGTCTAATTTGTCGGAAAATCGACAGTAAGGGAGCTCAAAAGTGAAAGATATAAATTTCAGTTTTGATTTTCACACCATTATTAATAAATAATATATATAAATCATAACTTTAGGTAAAAATGTAGTTAAGTGTGATGTAGGTGTTTCAATGTTATGTAACAATCAGTTATAGTTTCAAAATTATATTTTATATAAATTCAAAAAAAAAATCTTGAATTTCAGTCAAAATCTCTCAACAACTCCTTCTCAGTATATCATGGAAACTAGGTAAACAAGTTGTTGATACGGAGGGGCAAATCTAGACAAGTTAATTAAGATTAATGTTCCAATTTAAAGCAAATACAAGAGATATTTTGGGAGGAACCTTGTTATTTTTAAGCCTGGGCAGATATAGGGAACGATATCTAAATTTGAAACTTATTCTTAAATAATACATGTAATATGAGCGTAAGGACTTTTTAATACTCTTCAGCATTTTCAACATATTTTATACAATGCGATCTTCGACATCCTGCTTTCACTAGAACGCTTTTGTTGTCAAAGCGAAGTTCTAAAAAACGAGCTTAATTTGTGTCTCGATTTAGATCACTATTTGGGGGAAAGATAGCGTAATTTTGAACCTGCATCAGATGACGAGGAAGAGGAGCTGAACTATTGGGAGAACATTTGCTCCTGATGCATTAAAAGTGCCCCCCCCATACCACCCCATCAATTTAAACTGCAGTTCTTCGATTCAATCTAATTTTGAGTTGAAGCCAAAACCTAAATACCAACCAACATTGACTTCATAAAAAATAAAATTCATCCTAAATTAACACTCGTGCAAATTTAGAACTTAAAAAAACTGAATTAAATTACCCCCTATAAAACCTACATATAAAACTATATAAAATATAGTTTAAATATATAAAAGTTACTATATATAAATGTTATAACTATATATGACCATATATAAAAGCACTATAAAAGTTACGTAACTGTATATAAAACTATATATAAACTATAACTACATGTAAAAGTTAACTATATATATAAGTTAACTATATATAAAAATATAACTATGCATAAAACTCCACCTATAATATAAAAATTACGCACTATTCGTTAATAAATACTGGGACATGCCGGCTTCCTTGCATAGGGGTAGTGCATCTTCCCCGTGATCTGGGCGTCCCGAGTTCGAATCCCGGTTCGGGCATGGTTGTTATTCATCTGTGATCTATCTGAGAGGTGTGTGAATGTGCCCCCCCCATGTAAAATGGGGTTGTGCAAGCGAATGTGTGAGTTTCATCTTCATATAAGCTAGAAGTCAGACTTCTGCCTTCGGAAGCTCAGGGGTCTTTACCCTTAGAAGCTACTGCACCCCCATTCCGTGGTAACGCGGAAACGACATCATCATCAATACTGGGACATCGTATTTTCAAAAAACTTAAAATATTTATTTTCCTCAATATAAGAGACTGGTTATTAAAAATATGTGAATCTCTAAGGTATTCTAAAATTGCGATAAAAATTGCTTGCAATTCTTTTTAAAATATTTTTTAAATTTAATTTTGAAGATGAAGATTTAATTTTGTGATGAAAAATATCTGTGATCTGCTCAAAGTATTTAAATGATATTTTCTTTTCTCGTTTTCTTTATGATTGATTCTTTAGATTTCATTTAGTTGAACGAATTCCAAATTAGCCCACCGATAAACAAAATTTCATTCACAAATTTATGTAATCTCAGAATTAAAAAAAATATATATATTACTATTACGTTCGCTTGGTTATTGCTTGCTTCTAGTTCCGTTATTTGCTTATTTGGTTTACATAATTTCGGTTTCTTTGCATTTTCAAAATGTGAAAGCGCAAGAGAAAACCAAAAGTGTAAGAGATAATTTTGAGCATTTGAAGAAATTTGATTGATTCAGGCAATATCATTGGAGAGCAACATAAAGCACTTTCACACGCACACGCATGCTTGTTTGTCCTAACACTACAAGCATCCTTGTGTCGTGTCTTAAAACTTTACATGCTATCCGTATGTCGAAGTATATGAGAAAATCAAAGAATCTTTAATTTTAAATTTAATGATTATTCTGAGTTGAGACATTTTTACAGATTCTCCATTAAGTGAAATGATAAATAACATTATTGTACAAAGTACAGTTAAAATGAATTCGATACCGGATATACGAAAATTAAGCGTATGTTCGAGATTTTGAAAGAGAGTGATTCTTACATCTTTATCAATCCTATGAGAAATCGGCATATGCCGGTGCAAAAATACAAGGCGCTTTAGTTGGAAAGTGGAAATCTGTTACTGATAAATTGCCTTTCCTTTATGAAATTTGATAAAAAAAAATAAACTCGGAATTTAACCTTCATATCTGCCTCCGAGTATAAATAAGGATTAGATTGTGGATTCCTCTAGCATCTGTGGTATAATTGAAATCCTCAGGTAAGTTTCAACTCGTGCAGGAATTGCCGTTTTTTCATATCTGTAAAGTTAAACAATTTTTAGTTGTATAATGCTTAAAATGTCCTTTTACAGTAATTATTGTTATGTGTCATTAATATAATGCTCTCTGATGAGAATCTTTTTAATTTAAATCCCTGAATTTCTGCTATTTTTAGTATTCTGTATTTCTCTTATAGAAGAAATTTGACTTTACAAAATGAAGAATTTTTACATAAGAAATTTGACTTTACACTTTTCAAAAACAATTGCAAGAAACAAATTATATATTTTTTGTTTCTGAAATAATTTTTAGTTCGAAACTGAATTTTCAGTTTGAAAAATTATTAGATAACATTGATTTTCGTTCAACTCTTTAGTTGCCAAATTATTTTACCATGGATTTTTCAATTTTATTTTTGTATCATGAGAGAAGTTTGGGGACAAAATGAGCCCAGAAAATAAAAAAAGAAAACCCTTTCAATTAATTAACCCTTTCTAGGGCCGTGGGAAGTATGCTCCCCATCAAATTTATCAATCTTTGTATGAAATTATATGGGTTGGCATCAGTTCTGACAAATTTTTTTAGAAAGACAGAAACTTAAATGCTTCAGTTCTTTATCTCACACAAGATGATGTGTCTTTTTGTGTCAAGGATGTGATTTGTTACTTAATTATTAATTAACCAAATTAATTAGTTAATCAAATTAAATTTATCTAATAAGCTAAATAAATTCCTTTTCTCATTCTAATTTCAAGCCTAAAAATATTTTGACATAATATGACTGGAAAAAAATGGCCCTTTAAAGGGTTAAAATAATTTAATTAATTATTAAAGATTTTTAATTTCTGCCTTTAGCTGATATCTACTTTATTTATATATATCTACTTAATATATTATCTGATATCTACTTAGTATTTTTTAATACCATATGTCTAGCGCATTATAGTGTTTATCTACCATAAGTTTGGCGCAGCATGGCCAAACATGGCTGTTGCGCCAGGAAAATCCAATTAACTAAATAACTAACTAACTAACTAGCTGATATCTACGGCTTGATGAAATTTTCCCGACGGTATTAAAAATAGCTATATTACAAATATATCACTTTTATTTCAACGGTAATTTTAAGTACTCTTGGGATATAAAGGATTAATTAAGTAGCAGAATCTGAGATTTAAATGAGAAGTATTATTAACAATAAATTTTTTACTATAATTGCTTTCATTTTTAATTCAACATATATAGATTTGAGATTATTTTATCACGAAAATAATATTTTTTGATAAGTTATTTAAATGAATATTATACTCAGTCGTATATGGCGAAAAATTCCAATTCCATATTATTGATTTATTATTAAATAAAATAAATAAAAGGTGTTCTTAAAATTTATGGAATTTCTAAGCTTTAAATTTTAGACGTATCAGTGATTTATACACATTATTTTTGAAATCGTTAGGTTAAGATAATTGTTAGTTTTTTAAAAAAACTAATTATTTTCTCCGATTGCAGAGCCTGTGCACAATGAAGATTCTTGCTCTCCTATTCCTTGTAGGCTTTGCCTCAGCATCATCTTTCTATGATGGTAAGAGTAATAATAATTGTGGCAATAATAATTGTGATAAAAATTTGTAATTGCTGGCTTGGCAATCTGTATACTATTATTTAAGTGCTTTAAATATTACTTCGAATAAACACTTCTTTTAATTGGCAATTTTTGTTTACAAGATTTTTTACATAGAGTACATAGAAAATATCTGACAAATGTAAACGACGGTAAAATTAACAAAAATGAGCTGTTATTGCACTGTTTAAGAATTTGTGATTAAATTTATTTGGAAAGTTGAAATAAAAACAAGCTAAATAATACATAGAAACTTCAAAATTTAGTTTTTACATCATATTGTATATGCCCAAAAGAAAAAAAAATCATCCATTACTGTCAAGATAAATCTAAAATTTATTTGAATTTACAGATTCAGGATTTTTAATACAAATTCAAGTTTGCAATCGATGGAGCAGCGCTGTCTACATTTTGAAAATACGTAAACAGCGAAATTTTGATAAATGTAGCTTTCACGGAACAGGTCTTATTCAACAATTTTAAAGATTTCCAGATGTAATTTTGTCTTTAAATGTGTTATTTGTTCCGAATAAAAAAAAGAATAATTTGATTTTTCCTATACTTTAAGATATAAACAAGCATTTCGACTTTATTATCTAAACTGGCACAGTGCTAAAATAATACTTAATTATAAGAAAGGTTTTGTTTTAATAATATTCTTAATTCGGGATGTAAAGGCAAAGATTAAAAGTTACATAAATTACATCATTTTTCTTTCCTGGGTAAGTATATATAACATTGCGCATACGCTTGTGTGTTTGAACTTTATACAATTCCACAACTTTTGACATATTCGAACAAAATATTGCATTCATGTTCTTTAGTGCTTATGTGGATAAACTGCGCTGTTTAAAAAATTTCTTCGGCTTCTTAAATCAAGTGAAATGGAGGTAGAAAGAATTTAAGTCTTACCACCTTAATTTTGAAACATATCTTTAAAATTATCTTTAAACATATTTTGTTAAATAAACAATGAAAAGATTTATTATTATAATCAGATATATTAAAAAGAATAAAATCATGAAAAATTTGAAACTGATTTTTTTTTCAGTCTTGGACGATGCCGCCGAAGAAATCTACCACGACTTCATGGTGGGAATGGAAGATGCTCCTTCCTTGAAGGAATTCCTCGGAGTAGATGATGACCAATTGCTTGCCGACGAGTAAGTAATCTCAAAATCTGTGTCAAAATTTTTCCTTTAGCATTTTTATGTTCAAAAATGATCTTTTCTGTTCAATATGATCAAATAGATGTAACCTTACCTTAAACTGGCTGCTCCAATCTTTCGGAAGACACACGGTAAAACCTGAATGACCAGACCGCTGCAACAGCAATATTGCAGGAACTGTAGTTGAGTCTTAAGGGCCATCACCTGCAGTGGTACAACCCTTCCCTTGGGAAATACGCCCCGTCATTGATGGGAGGATACAGACCTCACCTTTTTGTATAACCACCAAGGTGTCGAGAACCAACCATCATGCCGGAAGCTTCTTACACTCAATTACGAGGTGCCCCACCGGGGGAGTCCAAAATAGACGTAGTAGTCATAAAATCATTCCTAATGTTAAAGAAGGAAATGCAAAGGAAGATTAACATATAAACTCCTGTAGGAATCAAACACCCGTTGCTAGTACAAATTATATCAGGGCATGAAAGATTTTCTGAATATTTCTACAAATTTGAAAAAATGTAAGACAGCTGATGTAAATGTAAGAAAATAGGCTCGGTTCAGCACTACATAACAGAATGTGTGGAGCTCAAAGAAATTAGAGCAAAACTCATAACGGATAGTGATAATTTTAACAAAATATTATAATATACAAAAAATTAAAAAAAACATTTAAAAAATGATGGGAAAGATTTCTAGCTTTTTACCAACAGTTTGAAGATTCTTTGAATTTTTGTTGACTGTTCTCTTATGAGAAAGCGGGTTAGTAAATGAGCATAACAGTCAGTCATAAT
The DNA here is from genome assembly GCF_947563725.1 of Argiope bruennichi. Taxonomy (NCBI): domain Eukaryota; kingdom Metazoa; phylum Arthropoda; class Arachnida; order Araneae; family Araneidae; genus Argiope; species Argiope bruennichi. The sequence continues at coordinate 30,151,755 of NC_079158.1, read as the reverse complement.
AAATATTGTTTATAAGGCTTATTTCGTGTAATGGGGTGACTGGATCTAATTAAAAAAAAGCTCTGTTTCCCTTTTGTATTTAGGATTGAATTATAAGGATTGAAAAAGAAGTATTGCTCTGGAAGTTTGAAAAATAAACCTTTGTTAGAATCTTTTTCCTTACCTTTCAGAAAGAGGTTGATGAGATATAAAAGTTCATGAATATATAAAGAAAACAAGTTTTTCTCATTAAAAATATCCCCAAAGATGAAAGAAAAATAAAACGTCTCTTCAAATGAGAACATTCCATGCTTTTTTATTATTTTTTTAAACTTGATGAATACTTAAGTAGTGGTTACATGCATATATCAGCGATAATAAATAGAATTATGATTAAAACTGAGATGCATTTTGAAATTTTTAGTAGTATAAGAATGAAGTTTCCAAAGAATATGGTCAGTAGAATACTATTCAAAATAAGTGAGATCTCTGGCAGTGTCAATCACCAGAAGACTCAAATTATCTTGTTAAAGATTGGAGAAAAATAAGCTCTTTTAGGTAGTTACAGAAGAAAATTAATTATTAATAAATTTAACAAATGATCTTTTTTGACAGAATTGGACCTAAAATTGTATATTCAACTTCTTATATTTGCTCTTTTCTTTCAGCTAAAGAAAAGAACAAATATAAATATAGGGAAAAGTCAATTGGTCATCCGTTTTTTTTTAAGGATATCCGTTTTTTTAAGTTTTTTAAGGATGTACGATTTTTATGTCTCATTGAAAATGTCAAAATTGCGATGGCATAATAGATTTTGCTTTCACTAGTAGAAATGCTTTATTTGCAACTACGAAAGCTTTGCTACTAGTAGACTTTTTTGTATACCTAACAAATACTTTTAGATTAATCAACAATGCATAAAAGAAATGGGGGAAAATTGATGGAAGTAACATCTCTGTGTCATTACACAGAGAAAGATAGCTTGGAATCAATCGATTAATTAATTACCTTTAGCAAAATTAGAAACTTGAACTTGATACTATAAACATAACTTACAATTAGGATTATCATGCAGTAAATGAAAAATTAATCGAATTTTGAAAGCATAAATCATTTTGAAATAAGTAAATAACGGATTCTTTACTTTTCCCTAATGGTGAACATTAATGTTCCTTTTCTGTTTAGAAAGATTTAGAGATTATATTTAAATATGATAAATAGCACTTTTATAAAAAACGTCACGCAGATAAGACTTAATATTATTAAAGGAATATCATTTGGGGGCATGGAATTAAATAATTTATTTCATTTTTTAATTTTTTTTAAGAATTGATATCAAGGCCGATTTGGGTAAAAAATTGAGGGAAGCTCTTGACCACCTTCTCGAAAAAATCAAGGATGCCGTCGATCACGGCAAGACCGTTAAGGAAGATCTCCAACTGAAGGTAAGGTCACCAAATTATCTTCTTTATAAACGTACATGATCTTTTAAGATAATTTTTCGTTTTCTCAAAGTGATTAATCATGGCGATCATTTGATAAAAAAAATTCAAGCTTTGGCATTGGCATAAGAAAATATTAGTTCAGACAAAGCAATAAAATGTATCACTGTGCCTTGATAAATAGTCCTAAAAATGTTCATAATAAATTTAGAAGTCATTTATGCATTTAAAGAGCCAATGCCGTTATTTAATTTTATATTTAATGCAAATATATACAATGGAATTAAACACATACTTAAAAAGTAAGAAGTTTATCTTTCACATTACTGTTTTTTTAAACTTTTTATTAAAGTTTATTAAACTTGAAATATTTATGCTTCTAAATATTTAAATCCATTTTTCAATCATATTAGATTTGAACTTTTTACACTTTTGTCTTTATGCTAATATACTATTTTAAATATTTCTCACCTTAAATTTCAGTTGATCGAGTAATTAAATTAAATTTTATTTCCAAATAAAGCCACCATATTTAGAGAAATCTTTAAAAAATATATTCCAAAATTTCTTAATATCTATTATAATAAGATAGTAATGATTATAAATCAAAGAGCAGGAAGTAGAAAAAGAGTAAAATAAAAGTATTCTTTCCAGTACACGATTAAAATTTTATTTTTAAAAAGTGCCTTCGCTGCTTATTTAGTCTTAACATGTTTTGGAATAACATGTACTCGTAATTAATATGAATTCGTATTAGGAAATTCGTATTCGTATTAGGAAATTCGTATTAGTATTAATAATTCGTATTAGAAAATTCGTATTATAATTCGTATTAGGAAATTCATATTCGTAATAGGAAATTCGTATTATAATTCGTATTAGGAAATTCATATTCGTAATAGGAAATTCGTATTATAATTCGTATTAGGAAATTCGTATTATAATTCGTATTAGGAAATTCATATTCGTATTAATAATTCGTATTAGAAAATTCGTATTCGTATTAGGAAAACGTTTGGTACTAGGTACTAGTGAAATTCATTCATTAGTAGTGTAAATGGAGTTAGTCGTAACTTTCTAAATACAGACAACCGACATGTCTTTATATATTTTATTGACTATTTTTACGAGTGCGCGTATACACACATGATATTTGATTTTTTATGTAATTTTCTGTGATTTCTCAATTCCAGTTGAAGGACATCAAGGAAAAAATGAAGGACCTTCGCGTTGAGGTTGGCGAGAAGGCTAGGGAACTGATGGACAAGATCAAGGAGAAGACCAAGGCATTCTTGAAGAACTTGCTCGAAAAGCTCGGACTCAACGAGAACAAACGAGCTCTCTTAGAAGATGAAGCCGAATTGGCCCTTCTTGAATTCAACATCAAGGATCTTTTCAAGAAGTTGAAGGATGCTGTGAGTAAACTGTCAAGGATTTTTTTTCGATACATTTTGCCCAATGTATGAATTAATCATGGGAACATTTGAGAATAAAGAAATCAATTCGATCATTCCCATATTGGTGATAGAGATGTTGTAATCTTAAGCTATTAGGCCTTTATTGTTGTCTGTATCAAAATTCACCTGTCTTTCTTTTAATCATTTTAATTATTATATGGGCAATTTTATTTTATTGTCTTCTATCTTATTTTTTTATAATATAGAATTTGGATATTGGAAACGGCTCTAACGATTTGGATTTAATTTTATATTTAAAGGTTTTGCTTTTTAAGTATATCTGTATAGTTGTCTTTCCTGAACAACGCAACTGCATACACAGAAAAAAATTTAAAACTTATTATTTTAATTATTATTGATTAAAATTAAATATTGACATGTGATTATACATGACCTACATAAGCATGTCCAAGATGGAGTAATGGTTAGAGCTCCTCCTGTTCGATCCCGCGTTTGCAATTCAATTAGATTCCGATTATAACCTCAAACGAGCCATAGGAGAGGATTTTAATTAGAATTTTACAAAAAAAAAAAAAAAAAAAAAACACTGCCTTGTAAAGCTTGTTTTTCCAGGTACTATCAATTAACGTGTGAAAACGGCAAGATTTATAGCGAATAAGGAAAACTGAAAAGGCATAATAGCAAAGACGATCGGATTGCTAATTTCTCAATAAGCGTTGTATTTTACTGTTTTTGCTGTAGTTTTCAATTTGAACCATTTCTTGGGGATTCATTTTTTTAATCATTATCTTACTATTAAAAATTATTTTAATTATAAATGAGACACAGTATTCCTTTCATTCCGCAAGGCTTCAAAGTCTAAAATTACCCATGCCCTTTTTTTATATAGCTATTATTTAATAATTATTCCGCTTTTATAGATTGTTATGTTACATCTCAGAAATGCTTAGTTTCAAAAATATGAGCGGTATATAAAGGGTTGTTAGAATTAGAACATTGTTTAATCATCATTTTCGAAAAGAAAAAGTAAAATGTAATAATTATCAGTTAAATATGCAAATGCTGAGAAATTTAGAAAATTATTGTTGTCTTTTTGTTTAGATTCGTTATTAATAATAATATGTTTTAAATTCTTTATTATAGTTATGTAAAATATAAAATATTAATATTATAATATTTAGTATTATTATATAAATTATTATTTGTATTATTTGATAATAGTGTATAAAATAATAATTCTTATCGTATTTTACCCCTTTTAGCTTCTTTCCAAGATCGACAAAGAAAAGTTAAAGGAAAAGATTGAAGAATACTTCGGAAAAGGTAGCAAAGTAAGTACCTTCGTATAATTCAAAGAAAGAATAGTGAATTCTTACTGTTATACTATTATGAATGGAAGGAAATTTCTTTTTCTTCTTTCTTGATTGTTATATAACTTAAATTTTATTCAAAAAGTTTCCAATTTTCTAAATATTTAGAACATTGGAAACATTTACATTTAAATATTTGTAAATTATATTCACCATTTCCTGCTAAAAAAAGCAATGATTGTTATTTGATTGATTAGTCAGTTAAGATTTAAAGCAATGAAGCAATTTTGTTAAGCACTGGGCATACGCGTAGGATTCAAGGTTAGAGAAGGACACATAATGAATGTTTCAGCATGATAAGCCAGTTCCAAGATGCATCCTGATGTCAAATTATCTGAAAAAAATACACATCATATTGTATTACTATAACTAGCCTATTTCTCTGATCTTTCTTTATGTGAATTTTCACTCGGATGAAGAATTTGCGTAAGTACGGTTAGATATTGATAATAACGACGGAAATACGGGACATTAATTTCATATTTTTTGCATCTAATTATGCTATAATTCTTAATTTAATGAAAAATTTCCAGGTAATAAAATAACATTTTCTATTAATTTATCAAAAATTCTCTGATTTTTAAAATACTAATGATACGGCTTAGTAGACTTTCATTGAGCATGACCTGTGTTGTATAATATTGGATGCGCTATCATGGTCTTCATTATTAAAATATTTCCTTCTTGTTTTTCACAACGCCATTGATACTTTGCAAATTAGTGTCTATTACAATGTACAAAACAGAAATGAGAAGACAAGGAAATAGGCTCGTATATACTAAGCGAATAAATTAGTTAAAAACGCAGAAGCATAAGCTTGGAGTAGTAATAACAAAATTATCCCCAACGGCATGAATTCATTGTTGTTAAATAAGTCTCAAAACTAGAAACAATCCACATTTGAGAGTTTTTGAAGTTAAGTAAAAAGTTTCTTGTGTTAAAACTGAGGAAAACTATCTTCAATCGCGATTTTCATCTGGGCAGATATACGGAATAGGAAATCGGGGAAGCCATACTAGGAGGATTAAAGAACATTGATTCTCAAGTACCAAAGTCAATCACTTTGATATTGCTGGGGGTAGTAAAATGAGATTTGTAAATTTATATCTTTGTAAGATCAATTATAAACATGCTTAGTTATAAAGAGTAGATGTTTAGAAGGTCGCCTCAGATACATAATTTACTCAGTATTCATTTTTCCATTATAAAAATAATTTTGAAACTTACGTGGTAGCATAACTACAAAATTATTCAATGTCAATTCTTTTGTATATATATATATATATATATATATATATATATATATATATATATATATATATATATATATATATATATATATATATATATATATATATATATATATATATATATATATATATATATATATATATATAATTCCCTATTAATTTCCAAATTTTTATCTTAATTTAGCTCATACTAACTTCATTCTACAATAGTCTCTTACTTCCTGATCCAGTTCTACTTTTTAATGTAATTAATTCAACACACGCCCTATAAAACTGATGAGCTAAATATTAACCTCACGCTCTAAGTGAAGGGATAGAAATCCATATTGCTTACAACGTTCTATAAAAGATACTTAACATTCCATTTCCTAAGTTAACAGGAGTCAAAGATATCCCTATCAAAACCTCATAGTAAAATCCCTGAAGGGAAAAATTTCGGTCGCTTTAGCCCTGGTGTAGCGATGTTGACGGATGCATCTTTTACCACTTTTTCTTTGTATAAATTATGCCTCCTGGAATGAAATAAATGGAAGTCAAAATTAAAAAGGTCTGCTAAAACATGTTATATATGAATATGAAAGAAAGATTTTATAAAAAAAAATATATTAAGATTCAGAACTCAACATGAAACGAAAAAATTATACACTGTTAAAATGGAATGAAGCAAGACTATACATATTTATATTTTGTAGATGGCCGATTCCCTGTTGGAAATCATCAACGAGAAAGGAGACAAGTACAAGCAGAAGCTGCTGGACCTCATCGATCGATTCCTCGGCCAGAAGGAGAAACGATCTGTCTCCGACTACTGGGAGAAGATCAAGGAATACTTCAAGGACCTCCACATTGACCTGAAGGAGAAGTACTCCAAATTCGGAGAATGGGTAAAGAACGTCATCACCAAGGGACTCGACAAATCCAAGAGCAAGATCGAAAACATCAAGGAAATCGCCAGGGAGGTAAGCATTCAATTCACTCCACTTCATGGAGCAATGAAAGTTAAAAATATATTGTTCCAAGTTCTGAGCAATTTGGAATTTTTATATCAGTTGTATTACATCATCGTGGATGTCCAATTTTTTGCTATAGCTGCAACAGCCAGTAGCATTGATTCTGATATTTTCTTGGTAACATATCTTCAACCAGTGAAATAAAAATTGGTCAGATTTGCAAAATTGCATTTGCATTTGAAATTCAACTTGTTTGCAACGAAAAAAAAAACATTCACATACCTGATGCGAAGGCCTTTTTTAAAGGATGTAATAAAATATGGAGCTGTTGCGCAACAAATTGATTTCACAATGATTTCACATAGGCTGTTGCTCAAAAACTGGTGAATGCTCAGAAGATTTTAAATCGTGCGTAAAAATATTTTACATTGCACCAATTATTTTAGAATTCGCTGTTAAATGACGGATTATATAATAACGTGTGAATGCTTGTCAAAATAATTTTTTTTTCTTGTTTCAGTTCATCGATCATGCCAAGGGTGTGAGCAAAGAGGTTGCCATTGAAGCTGAGAACTTTTTGAGACCCTACAAAGAGGACTTGGGAAAACTCTATGACCAGGTCAGGGAAACCGTCAAAGAAATCATCAAGAACAGAGGTTAAATCTTCCACCGTGCATATGTAAAATTGATTTAAAAATAAATTATTAGTTTTTTGATTTTAGACTTTTCTTTTATTCGTCTCTTACTGCCAGAAAATTAGGATTTTTCGCATTTCCTTTTTTTTAGTTGCGGTCTGAAAACCATCCTTCTATAAGTTTATTAAATGCCATAATTCAGGAATTGAGCATATTTATCACGATCAAATATACATAACGATGATAAAATCAAATATTTATCGTAAAATTCGCAATTAGTCCCAAATTTAGCAAGTTTACTTCCATGTTCTCAAAAAAAATATTGGAAATTTTCGAATTTTATTTCAAATAAATTAGTTACTTTTTGTATGAGAGGAATAAACAAGCGACAGATGGAGTTAGTGAAACGCAACACTAAACAATGTTTACTTTTGGCCGAATGGATTTTTCAGTGTAAAGCTTTAAATTTATTCATTACGAAACAAAATATCATTTGCTAAGTCTCGATTATAATAATAAAGAATGTTGTAGATACTTTTTCAGCTAAATACCTTACTCAAAAAGAAAATGGTACAAAATGAAGAATAATAAGAAGAATAAAAATTCATATGATTCTATTTTGGTGAAAATTCTAAATCTGTAGATAGATTATTGATATATGAAAATATGAAAGAATTAGGATCTTATAAATTAGGAAAAAATTTCATCTCAGTAATTTGGCTCAAATGTAAAACATGCACAGTGAGAGAGAGAGACAGATACATAGACACACACATATACATACAGAGTGAGAGAATGAGAGGGAGACAGAGAGACCACACACACACACACACACATACACACACAGAGAGAGAAAATGAGGAGACAGAGAGAGAGAGAGAGAAAGAAGGTGAGAAGGAGACAGAGAGACCACACACACACACACACACACACACACACAGAGAAAGTGAGAAGGAGACAGAGAAACCACACACACACACATAGAGAGAGAGAGAGAGAAAGAGATTTATCATTGTATACGTTATTTTAAAAAAGCAGTTGTAATCAATTGCTTATTAGATGGCATATGATTACAATTCGTCATAATTAAAGCGGGCTAACAGTGTAGTCAGATATTCACCATCATTCCAAACCGTATCAATCTGCATCTGAAATCTGCAAAATCTATCGTCATTGGGAAAGTACAGTCAGAATTGACAGATTTGAATTGGGTTATTGGATCTCTAAACTCTCTTAATTCCTTCTTAATTCAATTCCATCATGTCATTTGGAATGATGATTCTTCGCAATTTATCAAATCTTTTACTAAGGATATTATAATGAAACCAATATAGAGTGTTTATAAGTGACTAACTTCAATGCATGAATGGAAGAATCGAATAATGTAGAATTCCCCCCAATATATTGGTTTAGCCCGTAGTGATAAAAAATAATAGGCTAAAAAGTATGTACAGCGATATTTTTAGCATATCTAGATCATCAGTCATTGGCGTTTATGATTATTAAAAAGTGTCCACTAAATTCCTGCCTTCCCTCACTAATTTCAAAACGTAGCATGTTTAACAACCAAAAATGTTTAGGAACAGTGAAGGTCAACTTAGAGGGCCATATAGCTATAAAATCAGGAATTGGAATTTATCTCTCGAAAATTATAAGAGAATAAAATCAATAAATAAACTGTACAATATAATCGAAGTAGCTCCTTAAAATATCTTAAATACAATATTTTTAAGGAAAAAAACACAAAAAATGCTTGTATGGAAAATATATTTTATAAAATGATATTAACTAGACTTTAATACTTTTTTTTTCAAATTAGAGAAATAAGATAAGCAATATTCTTCCCTCTGTTTTCGATAGGGTCTGTTTTCCAGCCAGACAATTGCCTAGGGTAAGAGTCGATTAACAAATGTCATTAGTCTCGTTACGAAATTAATAAATTTGCAAAAATACGAATTCTATGAATAATAAAATATTATGACTACAATGACTACAATTTGTGTTTACGATGAATAACTAAAATAACTAAAGTATCATCATATATAAATTAAAGTATAATTAATGACTCATTTTATTACTTAGGAGTATGGATTATCTGTTGATTACTTTATATTAAATTCCACTTAAACTGTCTTATAAACTAATAACATTAATATTGCTTTCTTGTTTATTTTTATAGTCACAGAAATGTGGAGGAATATAAAAACTTGATTATTATAAAAAGAGAGGTTTCATAATTTTCACTGCTTATATTAATAATGAATTATTTGGTCCACGATCTGCAATTGAATATTTTATTTTAGAAAAAGCACAATTTACATTTGCTCTTTGTCTAAAATAAACGATTTATTTTAATATAAAGACCGTGTACTAAATTTCATTCATTTCGCTCTTTGCATCACTGATATTAATAGTGGAAAACAATCCATCATTTGATGGGATTTAGGGAAAAGACCCTAACATACATATTATTTTGATATAAAGATTCTGTGTGAGGCTATATTTTTCGAGCACGTTGCAATTTTGAACACATAAGTAAAGGTAACATTATCGTAGGAGAATGTCACACAAAATTTGATCAAATACAAAATTTTAATGAAAAAAATGACCGACAAATTTCATCCACTTAGCTTGTTCTATTATTTAATTGTTGCTTACATAGAAAATGAACACATATAATTGATAAATATGTTTATCAAACTCAATGATCTGGAAAGCGAAGGTCAAGATTTCAATATCATATTTTCTGTCGATTACATTATTTTCGTTTACGAAAAAGTGAAAAATTCATGGAAATATACTTGTTTATTTTTCTTATATATTCATAGCAATTATTTCTATTTATAAGGAATGAATAACTTTTTCAATTATATTTTTATAAACCTGCAAAAAGTAAAAAAATGTCTAAACATTTAATACGAAGAAATATTCTGGAAACGATAAGCATTGATCTGGAAAATAATAAAAGCTAGTTTTAAAATGGAAATAATTTCAGAAGGTTTATTTACATCTAAAAAACATATCTCATCTCCTATGCTTGAAAGTCATTGAAAGTATAACGATCTGTATTCTCTTCGAATGCCATCACAGAGCACTTTTGAGTTTCAATGCTCCTCTAGTTTTGTAGTTTGTTTAATGTTGGTTAATTTTGAAATTTATATGAGTAATCTTTTAGAAAAGCACCAGTATAAGCGCAAAGTGAATCATTTATATTGATGCTTTTTCATTTTTATAAGTAACAATTTAATGAATTGGAGAATTAAAAAAAATTAACTATTGAAGTTTAAATATTAGTTAACAATCAATAATTTTATTTTTAAAAAAATTGCACTTTATCACATTATTTATCTTAGGACCTTTAAACTTTTAAGTTTATAAAAATTTCTTATGATATCATTTGATAGCCGAAACCCTTTTGAATATTTTAAGGCATTTCACATGCATGTACGTGTATTATATTATATATATGTACATGTACATATGTATTCACATGTATGTACTTTAAAAGCTGTAGTCAAAAACGTGAAGGTCTCCATTGACTTTTCACTCAGAAACGTGAAGATCAATGGCATTTGAATGTATATAGAAAAGTGTTTTTTTTAAACCTTAAAGTCATTTTTCACAATATTACATTTTCAGAGCTTGAGCAAAGGATTAAACAAAAATGATTCATTGTATCAATATAGAATTTTTCAGATATGCTTATACATGCTTTATAAAGAAAATCATGCAAAATCAAGCATTACTAAGCATATTTTTCTTCAGCGCTTCCTAATGTGCTAAATTTTTTAAAAAGTGTTATCATGTTTTAACAATGTAAAATCTATTGAATAAAATCTAATAATCTATCCAATAAATCTATTTAAATATTTATCCCTTTTTATGACTTTAAAGGGATTATTTAGGACTAAATTGGTGTGACATTTGTTAATATAAAAGTGTTGATTTTTGGAAAAACTTCGCGAGCAAGAAAACTCTGTCTTAGACAATTTATAAGGAACACGCTTTTTCCCCCATATTGAAAATAATTTACTGACTTAAAATTTCTCAATTATAAATTTAAATGTCTTATAAAACTGTGGTAAAAATTTCATACATTTAAGAAATTTTTCTTACTTTAGGGAGAGTCACATTTTACCAATTTTCAAGATCTGTTTTAAATGTTAAAGTCCTATAGCCCCTTGAAAGCAATTCGTTAAACTAATTTTTCTTTTCATTTCCGGATGTCGAGATATTTATATTTGTATAATAATTGTTAATATCGTTTTAGAATGATATGCTTCTTACTTAACTTCAATTAATGTATTTCACTTTTCTTCATTAAAATTTCAGTTTTCATAAGATAAATTCAGGAAATCAAACTATTACGTATAAGTTAAACAGTTCATGTTGTTTGTAAGAGTTTTGATCAAATTTTCATCAAACATTATAAAAATCGGCGTGATAAGTATTTTTAACTAGGACATCACGTTACTTTATATACTAAATTTTGAAACTTGCCTCTTATAGTGCTATTACAATTTCCGATTTAAATTTCAATTTGAATTCATGTCAAAAATGAAAATCTGTTTAATAGTATCTTGGCAGAAAAATGAATACCTGTTGAGTATACCTACGTCTAGTCAATTATTAAAAAATAAACTTCAAGTCAAATTTTTCATATTTCGATAGGTTGAGTTACATTTTTCATCCTTAATTTCATTTTTTTTCACTAAAGACACCGACTTAATTTCTTGCGATTTTAATGCACTATTATTAATATAAAAATGTCTCACCTATGAACAAACCCGTTGATTTAAAGTACCTCTACATTTACAAAGTAGGGAATCTCCCAACAGATTCAATGTATATTTTTGTGGTAATGAAGTGACTGGCTATAATTAAAAAAAGGGCTCAATGTATATTTTTCTGTTGGGAGATTTCTTACTTTCTAAATAACTTGATTACGTGTATAATTATTTCCGTTTGTATTTAACTAACCCTACATAGTCCTTCCAAGAATTACAGTTTATACATCCGAAACAGCTTCTGATAAATTTCGTTAGAATAAACGGCTTAAGAAGTTTCCACTATGTTTACTCAGTTAATCAAAATACACAAAGGTGTACATTGACACCTGTTCAAACGAGCCTCATTTTACTATTCACCACCGTCGTGGTGGTTTGACGTGTCAGAACAGTCCTCATTCATAATTGCATCAACAGCTCTGAATTCAAGTCTTGTGCTTAAAGGTAAGCCATGTTTTGCTTAAAAATGCATAAACTGATCATATTTACGATCTGAATTATTCAAAATTATCTTTATCATATTCAATTAGAACTTTTATGGTGTATTTAGAAATAGACTTTGATATCATTTTTTTTTTTGCTTTTACAGTGAATTTGAATGATTTTCGTGTTTTTAATCTTTGTTTTATTGATTGGAATTTAAATTTCTGCAAAATAATTTAGTTATCGAAAGCAACGACATTGTTTTCAGTAGCCGTCCGCTTACTTTTTTAAAGACTTCTAAAATTTATAAAACATGCATGCAATTTTTGAAAAAAAAATTGTCAGTTTTTTGCAATAATACATATCTTTTTTTTGCGATCGGAATTCGAATGTAACCTTGTAAAATTGGTGAGAGAAAATGAAAATTATCATAAGTGTAATGAAATACTTCGGAGTACTGAAAAAAAAGGCGAAAAATGTCAAATATAGTCAATTTAAATTTCGTCCTAGATATTTAACTCTAATTACAAGTAGTCATATTTTAACTTGTACTGTCAGTACTCCTCGTACAAAACGTGCCAAAAATTCGGAAATTGAAATTGGTGAAGCTTATTGAATTATATTGTATTTGCAGGAATTGAATTAATTTTTAAAGCAGAGGTTTATTATTTATTATTGAAGTATTCATTGGTAATGCAAATAAAGAAGAAATGTGAAAAATATTGTGTCGAATTAAGTGTTTACAAACTATCAATTATCACTCTATTAAATCAAATAAATGAAATAAATCCCACCACAAGAGACGATTGTAGATAGTTTATAAATGCCATTCGGATAAATGATTAAATAACAATAACAAAAATGATATGAATCTTTTAGAAATCAACTTTTTTTTTAATATTTGAGACCAACCTTCTCATAATAATTAAAATTCGATCCTTATTTTCAATAATTTTCTTAGAAAACTTATCAATTGTTCTTTGAAAACCTGTGTTAATAATAAAAATGAGTGTGCGTGTACGCACATTACTTATTGTGTGTACTACTGCTCTATAGATGACTATCCGTTTGGCTTAGGATTGCCAAACATAGCATATATATATATATATATTAGAGGCTTGAACTATGCACTAAAGATTATGACTTCGGAAATGCTTTTTCGAAATTTTAATAATTAAAAATAAAACTGCCTTTTGTCATTTCTCTGCAATAACTTCCAAAAATATTACAGCACGGATATGATTTTTACGTCATTTTAAAATTTAATATTTTCAATAATGCCATTTTTTTTTCTTCTAATTTTTCATAAATTAAAAAAAAAGTTGCCACAATTTATATGAATATAGAAGTGAAACAATTTATTTCCATTGTTACAAATATTGTTGAATGTTTTTTGAAATTTTAATTAATTAAAAATTAAGCTAGTTTTTGGCATTTTCCCGCGATGTCTTTCACAAATATTTGTGGAATTTTTAACATTTTCAATTTTCATCAAATTTTTCATTCAAAATTTTTTCAATTTTTCACTTTAACATTTTCAATCACGACACTTTTTAATTTTTTTTTCTATTTTTCATAAATTAGAATTTTTTTAACAATTTATAAGAATATTGAAGGAAAACAATTCGTTTTCATTGCTACTAGTAATGTTTTATTCTGACGTTTTCTCCAATCTTTATGATTAAGATATAGAAAATTGTTTTATTTTTCCATTGTGAGTAGATTTCAATATGAGATATGATATTAATAAATCTTTTAAAATATTAGTTTTTCTTACAATTAAAGCTTAACTTTAAAATCAAAGAATTGAAAAACATTTTTTTAGTGTTCTTATTTTTAGCACTATTGCTCTTTAATGTGGTATTATTGGATGTACAATGACATAGACAAAGAATTAGGGAGATACATAAACACAATGAGCAGAACGGTGTAAGGTTTCTATATTAGTTTGTTTTTTGTCTATCAAATTCCGAAGTTTGAAACTAATTTGCTGGGAATAATTTTTCGTGTAATTAAGATACAATTACACGAAATGTTTCATTAATATTTTAACTGTCATAAATAAATAATTAAAAAAAGCAGTCATTAGCTATAACGAAAGCCTAGACAGCTGTAATATCATGTTTTAGCTGTCGTTACAGCTGCCTAAGCTTACAGCTTTTAGTTGTCATGAAATATGATTTGCTGGGAATAATATTTTGTGTAAGCAAAATATAATTACACGCAATACTTAATTAATATTTTTAGCTGTCATTAATCCTAATTAACCAACTAGCCATCAAAGGCTGATATCTTAAAATAATTATCAAAATACCGTTCGTTTGTTATGAGTTTGCTTATTTTAAGAATAACATTTCATTTCCTTATCAGAATGAATCATAATTATAATCATTAATTTTATTTTTCTTACGAGTGGCAATTCTTTGTTCTTACCTTCGTAAATTTATTTTCGTCAAAGTTAACACATACAGGATAAAGATGATGAAATGACCATTTTATTTGAGAAATAGTTTGTACCCATTTTATCACAAGATATTCCACAATATCTCTAAGGATGTTACTCGAAATTCTAAATGCCAGATATTGTAAAAATATCATTGGATGTTTTAGGTTATTTAAGTATAAAATAAAAATTAAATTTTGCAAAATACATTGTATAATTTCTTTACATTTTCTTTTTTTCTGTTTTTAGATGGCATCAGCTATTTTAATCGCATTTCTGATTATTTATTCTGCTTCAACTTTCCTGACACATCATGGTAAAAATATAATGTAATGACTGCATAAAGTATGTTGAATATTGGTGGCAATGGAACTTATAAGTTAATGCTATTTACTCTACAGATGCAATGTTACATCTATAAAAAAGAGTTTTTTTTTCTTGCAAAAGACACTTAAAATTATAGCCAAATATGATTCAAAATCGTAATCATATAAATAAATAATTATGGACATTATTCAGTTAAATCATGTATCGAAAATTACTATCATTTAGGTAATATAATATTAAATGCTCCTGAAGCTACATTATTTTGAAGTAAATATATAATAGTGAACAACCTCTACCATTTCATAAAATTAAAATTCTTTACTGAATAAATTTAACAAAAACAGATTTTGAAAATATGCTATCAATATATCGGAAAGGGAATTTTTTCCAATTTTAATTAATTCATGAATCTTTAATAATAATAATTTTTTATAATAATTATTTTGAAATTTTATGATTAGTTTTTTCTTTAATGCAGTAAAAATTAATATGCATGGTATAGAGATAAAGTGCATTTTAATTTATCAGTTAACCGTTAATTCGATTCAGAAAATATTAGAATAGTGTACTGTCACCTGAAACTCACAAATGTATAAAATATTATAATTATAATAAAATTGAGACATTAAATCGTGAAAAATAAATAACAAAATCCTTTTTTTGCAAAGATCAGTAGACCAAATTTAATGAGTATAAAAAGGTACCTATTTCTAAATTGATAAACAAAATCGAACTAAATCTAATAAAAGAAAGCTACAAATGCTACAAGTTCACAAGTTACAAGTATCACAAGTAGAAAGTTGCAAGTATCACAATTTTGGATAAATGCAACATTTTTCTTCAATGGCTTATGAAAATACCGGAACATTCTAAAGCTGATTTCATTATTCAAAGCAAATAAATGCAATGCATTATAAATGCAAATTATTTTATAACAAAGCAACTTTTACCATAAAAATAGTACTTGCAGATATTTATTACCTTCAGATTATTTGAAGAATTTCAGATAACACTTAATTTTACTTTACATAAGATGCCAGGATTTAGCCAAGACGGGTGCATTATAGTTTTCATATGATAGCGATTTATCTCTGGGACTTCATTTGGCTCTGTTTCTAAATTTTTTGGCGTTTTATCCTGACAGCTGTAAATATCAACAAGTACTAAAAAAATCTTAATAAATCCTGTCTTATCTATTATTATTATTTGAATACGCTTTATTAGCTATTGTTTTGAAAATAAAATTTATGTTTCTTTCATATTTTTCTTATGTTTATCCAGCTTTAGTTGGCGCAAGTCCTCCAATTGAAGAAGCAACGAAATTGTAAGAATTTTGCATACTGTCTCATAATTTCTTAAATATTTTAATATATATATATCTATATACACAATTTAATTTCATTTTTGTATTTCAGAAAATGACGAAAATTAATAATTTGTCCTTCAATCTTAAAACGCCGTACATAAAAATATGCAGATTAATCCTTTAACCTTTATTCCAATGCGCCAAATGAGAATCGAATTACCGCTTCTTAAACTTATAAGCTAACATTATTCATTCTAAAACGTCATACTTCGATACAAACCTTACACACAATACACAAATATCTCTTTTATGGATTCTTTGTTGAATAAGTAGAATGGCACATTACCGATATAGAAAAGGACTTCTAAAGGTAGTAGAGGAAAAATACACAGTTAACAATCAAAAACTGTATTACACATTTCAGAAATCACTTACTTACAATGAATTTTTAGCAGTAGAAAATTACGTAAGAAAAGGCACGGGAATTTTCAGACTGACCATTCTCGCTGGCTTTCCTTTATACTAGCTTATAAGAAGAATGAAATACAAAGCTTAATAACGAGCTTTAGATATTTGAAATTATACCAAAGTTTTAGATTATAAAATGATAGAAGCGCCATTCTATAAATGTATTATTAATATTAAGTATTATTATTATACTGATGCAAATGGAATGAAATATTTTAAAGCCAGATTACATTGATTTTATGGAACATCATTAAGGAATGTAATCAAGTGAAAAGTAATACCCTCAATGAAATGTATATAAATGAAGATTCGACATGTTATCGATTGATATCTGTCCTCTTTTAATGTATGATCCTGTTTCTAATTAAATAGAAAAAATCACTTACTTACAATGAATTTTTAGCAGTAGAAAATTACGTAAGAAAAGGCACGGGAAAATTTCAGAGTGACCATTCTCACTGGCTTTTCCTTTATAACAGCCTAAATACTATATCCTTTGTACTAGCTTATAAGAAGAGTGAAATACGAAACTTAATAACGAGCTTTAGATATTTGAAATTATATCAAAGTTTTAGATTATAAAATGATAGAAGCGCCATTCTATAAAATTATTATTAATATTATAATACTGATGCAAATGGAATGTAATATTTTAAAGCCAGATTACATTGATTTTATGGAACATCATTAAGGAATGTAATCAAGTGAAAAGTAATACCCTCAATGAAATGCATATAAATCAAGATTCAACATGTAATTGATTGATATCTGTCCTCTTTTAATGTATGATCCTATTTCTAATTAAACAGAAATCACTTACTTACAATGAATTTTTAGCAGTAGAAAATTAAGTAAGAAAAGAAGTAGAATTTCCCAGTGACCAATCCCGCTGACGTTTTTTTATAAACAATGCATATCTCTTTAAACATATATAAATCTTCAGAAGTTTCTAGTCAAATATCTGATTTCATAGAAACCTTGGAATTTATCTCGCTGTGAAGACTATATACATTTAAAAAAATGAAATCTTTGAATTAGTAAATTAAGTAAAAAAAAGTAACATTAGCACCATGAACTATTTAAAATTCTGTACTTTCAGTTTTTTGCTTTGTACTAGCTTATAAGAAGAATGAAATACGAAGCTTAATAACGAGCTTTAGATATCTGAAATTGCACCAAAGTTTTAGATTATAAAATTGTAGAAACACCATTCTATAAAAGTATTATTAATGTTGAAAGACTTAAAGATATTCCCCAAAAGTAAAATAATGGGTAAAGTAATTCCAGAAACTGTAAATAATGTAAATGGTGAACAGGACTATGATTTTCACTTGCCTAAACTTGGAAAAGAATCGGACATTTTTAGACATAAGAAAAAAAAATAGCATTCTAATCGATAGAATATATAATTTCCATG
The DNA here is from genome assembly GCF_947563725.1 of Argiope bruennichi. NCBI lineage: Eukaryota > Metazoa > Arthropoda > Arachnida > Araneae > Araneidae > Argiope > Argiope bruennichi. The sequence goes on along the minus strand of NC_079158.1, from coordinate 30,133,540 downwards.
GCTACATAAGTTGTCTATTTTCATATTTTAGATTTTGAAGCATTACCTAATGCTGAAATTTTTTTTCTTGTGTTAGAAAATATATAAGAATTGTGATAACTCATTTTTTAAAGATGCTTTTTCTGAAGCTCCTCTTAGATTTATATAGCCCCATGCACTACTACTTAATTTTTTAATGCTTTTTTAGAAAGGAAAAAATAAAGAAAGGTACAAAATTGCTAGAAGAGCTGAATATTGCACTAGACAGTATCAAAGAAAACATAAAGAAAGGAATACCAATTGACAAGAAAAATCTAGATAAGGTAAAAACTTATTTTCTCATAAAGCATGACATTAAATACTTAACCATATAATATATGGAAAGATTTTTATTTAAAATTAGTTTTAATCGGTTATCTTCTGATGTGCAGGAAAAAGGTTTAGTTTAGTTTAGTTATATTAAAGTCCCGTTTTTAAAGCAAAACTAAGACTATTTTGGGACGGACTTCGTAATTTTAAATCACTGTCAGATGACGAGGATTACACATGAGCTGGACCCCTCTGCAAACTTCCATACCACACCAGCGGGGTGCAGGTAAAAGAAAAATAAAAGAACTCTATAACTCATGTAATAAATGAAGTTGCCGACCATTCTACCGAAGTATATGCGAGATGGATTTTGATGTAGCTATATAAAAAAATTCATTTAAAAATAGGAACAAATTATTAAATCAGACGTTATTCTATTTTTAACGATTTGCATTATCAATATGCATCAGAATAGTCTAATCTACTGGTCATGACTTAAAATAAATAAGTTGCTGAAATGACTGAAAGTATTAATTTAGTTTTAAATTAACACAATTTTAAATTAATTTAGTCTTATATTAGACAGCTTCAAATTAATTCGGTCTTAAATTAACCAGTTTTAAATTAATTATTTTTATATTAGATAGCTTTAAATTAACATATTCTTAAATTAACACAATTTTAAATTAATTTATTCTTAAATGAAACAAAGCTTGAATACTAATGTTATTGTAAAGCTATGTCATTCAGATTTTTCTAAAACCTAAATGTTTCGGTCATTTTAAATGCGAATCAAACTCGTATTAAGAAATTACTTATTTGAATTTCTACTGGAATTAGACGAAAAATATGATAAATGTTTAAAAAATACTATATAAATATTTTGAAGAAACTGAATCACAGTTTGTAAAAAATATTAAATTATTTACGACTATAATAAAAATATATAGCTGAAGTATTAAAAGCAACATTCAATATTCAATTTCACATTTACTGCTTATCTTTCAATAAAAATTATGAATATCAAAATTCAGAAATTAGAAAAATAAATAAAATAAAACAAAATTATAAAGAGTTAAGGAAATGGGTATTTGATAAAAACTTATCAACTTGGAACGCGTCAAAATTAAGAGAATGACAAGAAAAAATATCTTATATAGATTCATATTTTCCTATATCAAGATACAATTTTTTCTTTATCTATATTCATATTATTCTTTTCTTATTTTGGATTATAATATAAAATAATAACCAAAAAATAGCCAATTTTCTGCCAGAAAACATTTTGTCTTAGAGAAGAATTATGAAATTTTAAAAGCGACCAGGAATGGTAAATATAGTATGCAGATAAATAAAATCACATAGAAACAACATTAAATGAAACATCAACACTAACAAAGCAAAATTTCCATTACTTAAAAAAAATGAATTCTTTGATAATTTTTCTATTGACTGAAAATTTTCTAGTGGATTAGTCTTGCCATTATCTCTTGACCTGATATTGATCTAAGGGATATTTAAAAAATAAAAACATTTTTTTTAATGTAACAAGCAATAAAAGAAATCATATAGATCATAAAAATAATGGAATATTACCATGAGTGTATTAATATTCTGTGGTGTTATTTAGAAATATAAATGTGCTATTTAAATTGTTTTCTTGAATATCTTAAACAAGTTAAACTAATTGTAAATGCTCCATCAAAACAGTTTGATTGAAACTATACAGAGATCAGCTGACTATCTTAATGATTCGTTATAAAGCTGAACCAAAATTAGAAATAAATATTAAGTTAATAGCCAAAGAATCAAAAAGAAAGATTAACTGAATCCGGCCCGAAGACTTTCTCAAGGGTCACCCTCAGGCAAGGATTCAAACCAGGGATTTTTTCTGTGAGGGGTCTGACTTTCGTCCAACAAACTGACCCCTCGTGACCCGAAAAACCCAGATTATTATAGATTCTAACTCTTTAAGAGATTTAATGGAAAGGGGCACGAAATTTAGATTAAGAGAAAAAGTTAACATTAAAAAAATCTTAATTTCTATCGGACAAGATTTGGATATTTTTATTTCCAAATTATCTAGGAAATACCATTGGCCTCCAGAAGGTTTCAGAGAATGGAAAGTAAGGATCTTAGAAGACATTAAAACAAAATTTAATGCAGACAACGTTAGAACTAAAGAAAGAGGAATTTATTTCAACAAAGCTTTGAAAAAAGAAATAAAAAATTTAAAAGAGAGGTTTGTTATTACAGTAATAGATAAATCGGCAAATAATTTCGGTTTAATTTGTAAATATTATTATAAAGAACTTCTAACTAATGAATATAACTCTAATTCAACTTACAAATTAATTAACACCGGGAAAAAAGAATTGGATAAAAGGATGCTAGCTTTCGCTAAAAAAATTAAAATCAAAACTTGCTCTTTAAACTACCCTTACCTCTTCCCAACAATAAAATTTCATAAAAAACCAATAAATTTTAGATTCGTAACTTGTAGCACCGGCAGTTACAATTACTATACGGGAAAACATTTCTTTAAATACTTAAAAATTGTCCTGAATAAAATTAAAGAGGAAGATAATTTTATTATCAATAGTAACAAAGATATTTTGGACTTCCTAAAAATAACAAGATTACTAAGCTTAATACTTACGATTTTGAAAATTTATACACTAATCTACCTCATGAAAAGTTAATAGATGTCTGTACTAATATATATGAAGAATATTTAAACAGAGATATTATTACAAAAACTAATTGGTTAGAGTTATGTAAATTTAATATTAAAGAAAACTATGTTTTTAACGGAATAAATTTTTATAAACAAGAAAAAGGAATTCCAATGGGAACAGCTTTTTCAAGTGCGTTAGCCAATATTTTCCTACATAATTATGAAAAAGAAATAATTAAACTTAACTTAATAATAGGCTGGAGGTATATTGATGACTTAATTTTGTTAAATGTGGATAATCCTAATGATATTATTAATTGTTACCCAAAAGAATTAGCTTTAACTCAAACAAACGAAAATCAACTTAAAGCTAATTATTTAGATTTATTTAGATTTAAATATAGAAATTGATAAGGGAAAAACTTTGATAGGTATTTATGATAAAAGGGATGAATTTAACTTTAAAATAATTAAACTTAGTAACTACCATTCTAATTTAAACTCTAAAATTTTCAAAAATTTGATATTTTCACAATTTAACAGGATTAAAAAAATTTGCAATAATAAAAGCTCTTATATCTTAGCAACAAACAATCTCATTAAAAATTTAACTATTAACGAATTTCCCAAAAACTTTTGCAATATAGAAGTTTTGATAAGATAGGGTCTGTTTAATTTCTGACTTCCTCCGGTTTGTTCGCTTTAAGTTTTAATTCAATAGTTGGCGCTGCAGGTTTGATGACGATGCTTTATGACGAAACGTGGGAGGCGGATATAGCTGTAAACGTGGAAAAATTAAATTCTAGTTTAGTTTAACGAAATGCATCTACAATAGCACGTTTTAACCTCAAGTAGTTTTATTCAGAATTGTACTTTCAATTTGTAAGTATTTTGCCTTCTGTTTATATTACTTTTTGGTGCTATTTTCATGTATTTTGTGGTTTGATTTGCTGTGGTATTATTTGGATTGTTTTTTGCTAGTGTTTTTACTTGTTTTAATCTTGTGATACTAATTTATCTCTAAAACCTCAATTTTCTGGGATTTTCGGGTCACGAGGGGTCAGTTTGTTGGACGAAAGTCAGACCCCTCACAGAAAAAATCCCTGGTTTGAATCCTTGCCTGAGGTTGACCCTTGAGAGAGTCTTCGGGCCGGATTCAGTTAATCTTTCTTTTTGATTCTTTGGCTATTAACTTAATATTTATTTCTAATTTTGGTTAAGTTCATTTGTGTTTTAGTTTGTAGCAGCATTAGCGCTCTCTAAATACAATGTATATTTTATATTTTATTATATAGATTCAGAAAAATTATATAGGTGTTTTTGCACATTGTTTATTTATGGATTGATAGTTTCTTGTTATAAAGCTGAACCTATTTGTTTGTAATTAAAACATTTGAGAGCAAATGAACTTATAAATATTTATCTTCCAGTTGATTGAGATAAAGGATAGGTTTAAAAATCTGCAAGTGGATCCCACAGATCTTTCCAAGGAACTACTGGAGAATTTCAAAGATCGCACCCTAGAGGCCTTTAGTCTGATTCTCCAGGGTCTCAACATGGGGCCGATGCCAGCACTGGAAAAGCTGGAAGCGGGAAGCTTCGAGGTTTTCTGTTCACATATTTTACTTTTACATTTTGATTCTTGATTAATATTTTCTCAAATCGTATTGGCAATGACATATAATATGTTATTAATGTCTAGTTGATATTTATTAATTGACTGTGTAGGATTGGTAAAAATAGGATTTTGTTCCTGTAAACTTTATATAAATAGAGTAAACAGATGCTTGTTACTTCTCGTAAGCTAGAAGAGAGCTCATAGGTTGGCGCATTTTAGTGCTGCATTTGGCGAGTTATGGCTCTTTCACCGTTAATTAATAAGTGCCTATATGTTTGTATGAAGGAATGCCTAGTATTCTTTTTAGGTCGGACTAATGCTTGAGATTTAGACTTCTTTATAAGACCTTTTTCTACTCTTTCTTAAGTACAATATAAAAGGAGCCATCTAATTGCATCCAAGTGTTAACTGCATTGCACCCAGGTATTAATTGGAGATATGAGTCAAACGATTTTAGTGGCAGTCAGTGCAATAATTTGATAAAATGTTAGCAAAATGCTAAGCAGTCATTACTAGAGCATAAGCTTCATGGAGCTACAACAGGTAAATTCTATAAAGCTTCAACTATATAAAGCTTGGCAAGATCTATGAAGCTTATCGGTTGCAGTTCACAATATGATTAGCTAATCTAGAGTTTATTTGTTTCGATTTCACCTATATTTTCTGATATGCAACAGTTCCGCAAATGAATACATATTCTTATGAGGGAATTTAATAAAAATATTATTTAAAATGTAATAAAAATAGTATTTAGTCATTTTAAATATTATTTATGTGCAAGAAAAGCAAAATTTTTATCATATTATAGATACCGGCTGAAGCAAAAATTAAATGATTGATGAAATATTAAAACTATTTTAAATTTCCTCATAAGCAGAAAAAAAATTGGTATGCATTTTTAAATTGTGTTTAAATTAATTTTGAAAAAAATTGTGAAAATTAGAATAAAAATTTAAAGAGAAAGAAAAAAAGAAAATTCATTTCATTTAAAAGATATCTTTTAAAAAATTTAATGAAGTGAGGTAAAAAAATTATGCAACCATATAATTCAGAGTTGTAGAGAATTTCGATTAATTTTTAAATCATTAGAAATTTTATTAAAATTTTGATAATACTTTACTTAATAAGCATTTGTTACTAAAGTAATAACTATGTTCCAAACTTGGTAGCACATGATTCAGTGAACTTCTAGTAGAATGTTTGTATATTGTATGTCACATATGATGCATTGTGACAGATTTTTGAACCTTGAAATTTACAGATAATATACCCTAGTAATAATGAATATTGCTTAAAGATAGATAATTTTTTTAATATTCCTTATGCTAGCTTTAATTTCCATTCCAATACGGTTATCAACTCGGTTTAGAGAAAATTGTGCTATTATTATTAATGCTTCAACCAAGTTTTTTTCTTAAATAATTTGTCAAAATTAATACTCTACACGAAACTTTATTTTATATATCATTGATTCATTTATCTTTTTCACAAATGTTAATGTTAATATTAGTTAGCTTTACTGTTTATGTAGGTAAATTGACCTGTTTTTAAATTTAAACTTCTTTGTTACTGTTGTGTATTTTGATTCTTTTTAAAATGTTTTTCAGGATCGACCACCCAGTGACGAACGTAAGTACTTTCCTATTTGATTTTTACCCCTTAACTTCGAATCCAAGTCTAATTTGGGCATTAAATTATTGTATTTTTAAACATATATTTATAGTTAATCGGTACCTGAATGTCAGAAAATCCATAAAAATCTCAAGTGTTCAATGACCTCCTTAGTTGAATAAATACAACACGTTTCCAAAATAAAATATATTTCTTTATATAAAAGAGAAAAAAAAATTGTTTCGAGACTACGGTTTTTGTAGTAAATTAATAAAATAAATACATGAAAAATAAAAAAAGGATTCGAATGGTCAGTCTAGTGCCTTGATTTAGAAATAGACTGAATATGAAAATATTAGTTTCTATTCGCGAATAAATATGAGTGGACATAATTTAAAGTGAGAAAAATCAAAGATATAAAAGCCTAATATATTCCTATTTTCACATAGTTTTAATAAAAGATTTATGTCTAAAAGCAAAATCACATATGTTTTTTTAGGTTAAAAGTAGTATCATGAAACATTATGATCTGTTTATGAAAAAAAACAGGGAATCTCAGTGAAACAGAAATATTGTAGTAAAACGAAAAGAAAAATTATTGGTAATGAGCCCTTGATTCAATTTTTAAATTCAAATATTAGTCTTTACATCCTATTAAAGAGAGAGAATTCATTAATTTTTGAGTCTTTGGATGGAAAAATCCATTTCTTCAATAGTAAAATAAGAAATTTCAATTTCAAAAGATTATTGTTCTGTTGAAAGAAAATCAAATTGATTGTTCATGAAAAATTATGAAATAACAAGCATTTTAATATATAAGAAGCTATAATGTATATTAATTGATTACATTTTGAATACCTGTAGCTTAATTAAAGTGAAAAGAATAAATAATTTTTGGTTCATTTCAACTTAAAGATCTTGTTTTTAGAAATTTATTTTGCTAAACCTTCTTTCATGAATTCTTCAGAAAAGTAACCTAATAAACATTTCCTGCGGATTGTTTTTCTCACTTTCTGTTATTATAATATATACACTTATTTTTAATTCATTTTCGAAATTCTATGACCAATGTAATATCACATTATAACTTCAATAAAATCATATTGAGATTGGAAACATCTAAATTTATTAACATTCAACTTCAAATGTTTTGATGATTTTTATATAATATTTGTGTTTATCGTAAATAACATATTAAAAAATTCCGAAAATATTGAATTTATTTCATTGAAATTATTTTATTTCATAATAAAATTATCTACATGGCAATGTTTACATTATTTTTTTTTCCTTTTCTAGTTTGAGATAAAAATGCAGATTCTAGGTGAGGAGAAGACATAGAAACTTGTGCTACACATTGTTCATGTTTTATCATTAGAATCATGCTGTAACTGCTATTGTTTGAATGGTGCATTCATTTTTATACTTTGTTCACAATATTATTTAAATGTTTCATTAAATTCTAAACACATATTATCAGTTTCTCATGCACTTTTTTAAATGTTTCAAATTTTTATTAAAATATATGAGATAATCGTTTTTTAGATTAAAACTGGTGTATCGTTTTGGGAATGGTATGATGAATTGTATTATATAATCATGAAATTCACATATTTGTTGTCTTTTGTCTTGGCTCAGTTTATCATATATTTCAATAGCATTTTAGTATCAAATATCAGATAATATGAAAAATATTTTTTGTCATGTGAAATTAGCCAGCTATTTTTTAAAAACATTATGGTACTGGCAGTTATTTTCTAATTAAATTTAATCTTGCTTTATAAGCATAATACAACAATATTAATTTTGAGTAATTCTCAAAATAGAAATTAACTATGGACATAGTTATTAATACTGAACATATCTGTGACATAAATTAAATCAGGCATTCCAAACTTGATAAATGCGATAGAGTATGATTTGTTAAAGGTTTGTTAAGTTTTTAAAAATGTAAATTACAATGTTATATTTTTAAGAGAAGTTACAAAGAGCCCTCTTTTACCAAAATACAATCCTGCATTTTAAAGAAATAAATTTTCCACAATTACCTTATTTTCTTATTTTAAAATTAGGAAATCAGACGCACATGGACAAAATTGTCTGCTGCTTTATTTAATAAGTATTCTTTTACAACAAGTGCTTTATTGGATATCTTGTGTGAAATTATAAGTTTTATAAATTCCAGAAGCTTTTGTCTAATGTATGAATTTTAAGTGCATGAACTAGTTCCTTTCAAACATTTAAATGATGATTTTTTCCTTTGAAGACGTAATGTGGACATTTTTAATTCTCTTCAATTGGTGTTTCGAATTAGTTTTAAAGTGATTTTTTCCCTTCAAGATACTATATTCAATATGTTATTGTTGGAACTGTTTGTGACATGTTTTAAACATGCCTTAAAATCTAATCAGAGTCAATATTGAAAGAATGTTGGTAAATTTGTCTTAAATGGTTCTTAACGTAAATGAAATTTATAATTTTATAAAATTCAAGCGATACCAATATATGTGAATGAAAGATTTTTCAACAATACACTTAAACATAGATAATTTGATTAATATTCTAATTAATTATTAATAATTAAAGTAATTAAATTAATTATTGAAAATAAAACTAAGCAAAATTTATTTAAATCCTGAAAAATATGTTTTATGATTACATATTTTCAATTCGTTAGATTTTTATACAGAAACATTGATGAGAAAAATTATTTTAACTTATACATTATAGGATAATGATATTCATATTATCTATAGTTTACGAATTTAAAAAACTGAATCACATAAACATTCTATATTTCATAACAACTTTTTAAAATTTAGCTTTTAAATTATATAAGTTATAAAGTAAATCAAAGAACTGAAACATTAAGGCGATTTTACAATTTAAAATAATTTTCTGATAATTATCATGTTTTGACATATTGGACAAATTTTCGATCATTGTAGAATGGAAAAATATAAAATAAAACGTTCTAATAAGTGACAAACCAACAGACAAATTTCATGAAACTTTTCTATTACTTATGCAAGAGCCAGTGCAGTAGCATGCATATTGTAACATAATACTATATTTAAGTATTATTGATCAACCGAAATTGAAAATAGCTGAAAGTAATGATGAATTTAAAATGTAAAGTTTTCAAGTTTTTCATATAAAATCCAATAAAAAAATTTACATCTTTTAACAGTAAAAATATCGTCAGTGAAGAAAAACTTTTTTAATCAACGTTTATTCTTTCAATATTTTACTCTACTTTTTGCATTTAATTATATTGTTGATAAGTTTTCCCCTTTAAAATAATTTTCGTAAGGAATGGTTCTGCTGTCTATATTATATTTGCTACGTAATTATTACCAATAACGGGGAAGTCTCGTTATATGATTAAAGACAAAAGAAAAATCGATGAATTCCTCAATTACAGTGTAGTTACACTTAGCTTTTAAAAAGTAATAAAATACTAATTGTTCAAAATAGAGTATAAACTCAACTACTTGTTAAGATAATTGTTAAACTGATTCGATTTAAAAAAATATTTTTTTATAGTAAGCCAACCTATTTCCAAGCATATATATTTTTAGTTCTTTCAGCAAGGTTATTTATCAGATGATAATGAGTCTACGAACATGAGTTCTGTAACAGAACATTCAATTATGCATTTTAAAATATTTAAAACCGTTTATCAGTTCAAGAAAGTAAATGAAATAAGTTTTGCAAGAAACATCTGTTTATTGATTATCAACATTTTATTCATCGCCAAAAATTGTGAACATTTTCTCAAAACAATAATGACATTTTCAGAATAATTTTAGTGCTTTGTTCGATGTTTTCTCTATTCAAAACAAATCTATACTTATTGGGATCTCATGACAAATGATAATGAATTGGAATTAATATAATTAAAAAAAATTCCATTACAGAAATAAATTATACGAATATAACTAAACCAAAATTTGCGATTTTAAAATCAATTTTCTAAAAGAAATAAAGTTTCAAAACAAATATTTTTACATTTTTTCAACAATATTTGGCAGTTGTTGCTTTAATTTATGGGATTGCACAGCTTTGTAGATTTAAGATACATTCTGTATCTTGAATATACAAACTTTGTAGATTCAAGATAAAGAATAAATTCATTGCTTGGAAATAGAATTTATGTTAAATGACAACCTCAATTTTTAAGACAATTTCAATATTAGTCCTCAAGTACATATTTAAAATCTTGAACAACATTTTAAATTTGATCATATCTGGATGTTTCTCAGCAATTCTTTCAACTGATCCAAGGCCGCTGGAGGTCCCCTGCAATCCAGTCCCCATTTTGTACTTTCGTAGTGCATTGCCTGTTCATGCATGTGCTCCATGGTACAAAATTCTTGGCATCCAGGAATCTTCAGAACCTGCAAATCAGTTTCATTCCTGAAAAGCCACCGAACGAATGCATCATTCTTATTGTCCTTGAAGAGTTCCATGACGACAATCGAAGCGAAGGGCGGTTCCTTGTCATTAAAGGCCTTGAGGGCACCCAGTAATCCAGCTACATGGGTTGATTGCTGAAAAATAAACCTTATAAATGAGAATTTTTCTGAAAAGTTATTATATTTGGTCATATATTTTATTTTGATACTAGTTAATATAGGAAGTGTTAATAGGAATTAAAATACTTCGATGTATATTTCGTTGTAGTCTAAATGTTAAACTAATTTTATATAAGTTTTTATACACTTTTGTTGCATTATATTACTTGATTCACTGTCATTTGACCTTGGTCACTTGAAGGTGCAAGGAATATCAATTCTTCCTTTCAGTTCTTTTTGATTCTTTCAATAACTACTGGTAACAATTTTATACAATAAAATTTTTCCAAATGATATGAAACAGTAATTTTAATATTAGTGATAGAATAGATTAGAGCTCTATTGTTACCGTATTTCAAAATCTGCAGCATCAAATTTCACAATAATTAATAAAAATTGAAGAAAACGTTTTACAGAAAGGAATTTAGTATCTCAGAAAAAGTAAAATTTTGAATTTTAAGATGGTATATGAATTATTCTAAATTATTTCTATAAAATAATTTGCTCCGAAGTTGCTGTATAAAAACGGGAAACCTTCACTTCATATCTAATTAATTGAATATTCATATTACTTTAATTACTTTATTTTCTATATATTTTATTGTTTATATAACTGTATTATTTTTTTGAATCTGCAAAAATTATTAATATTCTTCTCATTGCATTAATAAAAAAGTGGTCAAAGTTTGGTTTCAGTCGGGCCAGGAAAAAGAAATATGAAACATTTAGGAGATATTGCTCATTCCAAGTGTTTATTGGACCTCCTAATTCCACGAATAAACTGAATTCACCGTTCTGCTAAATGTAAATATCTCCTGCTTGCATTTTTCTTTTCCTCTTTTTTAAATAAAATAAACACCTGAAATATGCACAAAACCGCAGATAGTTTACGAATCCGAGAATGAACAGTATATACATACGTATTCACAATGACTTAAATTAAGACAAGTCTCTGCATCCGCTGCAATGCCTGTAATTATTTGTTGCATATGTGAGTAAGAAAAAATAAAGCACATTACATTTTACGTCATATACTTTTCGAATACTTATATTCAATCCTTTAAAACGTTTTATAACTCAACTTTCATTAGAAATGTAGCCCATGATAACATTAATGTTATAACACGATAAGGATGTAATGTTATAATATGATAATGATATAATATTATAATATGATAATGATATAATATTATAACGTGATAATGATATAACATTAATAAGTAACATAAAAAAAAAGTCCAAATTCTAAATAATATGAAACCAAAAAGATGCCCGAAATCTGTAGTTTGTGAGAATTTGAAGAAAGTGTTTATTGTCCAATTAAAAAAAAATTGTAATTTTAAAACCGAATCAATAAAATATAATGATTTATTAAAAATTGGCAGCTTGTCAAGTGAAATAAAAAAATTTAATTCAACTTAATCTAAAGAAGAACTATAGAAAAGCCATATAATATATCGAGTGAGAAAATTTGAAAGATTTAACTTTGCACATATAATATGAGCCAGATCATAACTTACTCCAGAGAAAGCCATAACTCTTGTAGACTCAAATTCACCTTTAATTTTTTCGAGAGCGTTGTCCACCAGATGATTAAAAATAGGACCTACATTAAGAAAATAAACAGATTTAGACGCATCTTTACAGTAAGATCATAAAAGATTTATATCTTTGCTTTTCACAAAAATAAAGAGGAAAGAGTTTTTTACCGCGACAAAATTAAAAATATATATTTATTGAACTGAATTTATATAGATTTTGTTTAGCTTAGCATAATGTTTAGCATTATTTCTTCCAATGAACCTCATTAATAATATTTTAACTGAATTTTTCTTCAAATATGTATTGTATAACGATCAATTAATTGAAGATAAAACTGATTTTTATATGAACAGTATTTCATATATATTCTGAAAGCACTGAACTCATTTTTTTCCATATTCTCAGTTTTTTATAATATATCAAATGATAGTTATCCAAATAACTTGTTTAGACAATATCCATTTGAATAAAATTTGTCACTGTCTTTGATTAAACGACATTTTTAATCGGCAGAGTCTATCAATGTAAATCAAATTATAGTAACTTGATATTAGCAATCGAGTTTGTGATTTCTGGAACTGATCCGAATATACACCTATTTTCATATGAACCATCATTCAAACTGATTAACACTATATGAACTGCTAACTATACTGCTCAAAATCAGTGGCGTAGTAGAGAAATGGGGAACAAGGTATAGTACAATTTTTTTCACTGATTCGTATTTTTCTGAAAAAAAAGGGATTTTTAAGATTTTATGAATAAATCTTTATCAGATTTCTTAAATTGTGATTTTATATTCTGAATAATGTAACTGGCATATTCTTTGGGAACCAATTTCATAGCGAAATATAATAACTATTTTATTAATTTCTTTATTCTTCTTTTCAATTTGCAGTGTTTTATTTAATTTTTTTAATATTTTGAATTTAATTTTTTTTAATATCTTGAATTAATTTCCCTCTTTTTATCATTAGTCATTTTTATAAGCTTTAATCCTTTTTTACTTTAAATCATGTATTGATAGATCTTTTATTGAAAGAGCATAGCAAAATTTACATAAAATAGTATAGCTCTATATCTGTAAACATTAAAAATAAGCACAATAGAAAAACGTTTGAATGCTGCTTTTTTCAATTTCTAAAGAACAAAATACTTTAAGTAAATTGAAATTTAACTGTCAAATAAAGTTCTGATGACAATATAACTTATAGTATTTTAAAAATAATTAATCAGTTATTTAAATAAAGGAATAATAATGTTTCCATTACAACATGTAAAATCTTCCAGTATTAATATTATTTTACATTAGTTTATTATCTTCTGTATCAGTTTTTAGAAGCTTAATTCCATCAAAAATATTTTATTATTTGATAAAATTAAAAATAACTGAAAACACTGTACTTATTTGTAGTCACATGCTTTTTCCTTTAATTATGTATTTTAAATTTAGAATTGTTCATAGTGCATTACAAGTTTTTATTGGGATAAATTAACTCTTAAATCAAAGAAGGTTTCCAATGTTAAAAGTTCATAAGAAATGATATTTAAATTAGTTTTTTATCAATCTGAATAAAAAGATGCAAAGGCCTTCATTTAATGCAAATTTTATTTCTTAATCATTTTTTTTCGTAAATTATGGAAGAAATTTATATTAATCATCTTTATTCCCTTTTTTCGAGATTTTTCCTGAAAGAATCTATGAAAAATTAAAAAAAAAATATCTATGAAAGGAATTTTATGTATGATTTAGTTTTAAGTAATCATGTAAAAAGACTTGAAAAGATTATTTTAATAAAAAAATCGTTTTTTGTTTGTCATTCGTCATTAATATAATCTTTTATCTATTATCTATAATACTATTATCGCAACGAATTTTATTTAATAATAAAAGGAAAAAATTATTTTTCTTCTCATTTAGAATTCAAAACAAATTTACTGATTTGCTGTACTTACCACCAACGACTTTTAAAATCTTATTATCATTGAAATTGATTTTGTAGGCGTAGTCATTAAGACACACTAATTCTTTCCAGTATTTCCAAGCCCAAGCTGGTACATTGTGCTTGTTGGCATACTTGAAAAAACAACAGAAAAGAAATATATTCATTTTGAAAGAATATTTGCATACAAGGACATATTTTAAAACCGCTTTAAGATATTTTAACACCTTTAAATCAAAACTTTTAGGTTGATTTAATTGATGTTATCTTAACATAATTGCACTCTTGAGTTTTCAGCAAAAACTTTTACAAAAGTTACAAGCAGATGATTTATAAATTTTCATAACTGCATATAATCTATACAGTTTAGTAGAGTGTTGCTCTTTTATTTCAATCAAAAAATGTGATTTTTTAAAAGAAGGTAAAAAAAGCAAAATGACTTTGTGAGATTCGTCATCTATGTTTACAACATCAATATTTTGCTACATAATTGCCAGAATATTGAAGATGATGCTTCTTGTTCAGTTCTTTCAGTCGTTTCTAGGTTTATTTATTTATTAATTTATTTTTTAGTTTCGAAAGAAGTCCATTCTTAGATAAGCGCTAGCGAAGGAGATGGAAATCTACTCATTGGAAATCCACTGACATAATTGACATAACCAAGTCATTATCAAGTCTATTTAATTGCAATAAAATATATTCTCCTATCAATAATCATATTTCAGATTTCAAAATTTGGAGTTAAATTAAAAATCTACCGAAACACATGAGAGATTCGAAATATAATAACAAATAGATGTCTTTACATTAACGTAATATGTTGCTTTTCCTCATATTGTTCATGAATTTTCAAAGCAGGAATATTTGGCTTTCTTTTTTCATAAATGTCTTTGAAATTCGAAAAGAAGACAACAACAAATTGTATTCCGAATGCCATAACAACATCTGCATTTTAACATTAGAGGTTATTGTATTTAGCTTTAGATATGTAGAACTGCATGATAAAGTATAAAACACTGCAACAAGAAAAAAAAACATTTCGATTTACTAATCTTTAAGTGAACTTAGTTTTAAAAGTTCTGATGTTGCTTTTATTTATTCTGATGATGTTGCTTTTATTAATATAAACTCTGATTAATTTTAACACTTTAACTTTTTTTTTTCTAAAGTTAACTAATTAGAAGACACCTTCCATTTCAGGAATGTTCCGTCTGATAAATTATATAACGTATCTACAGAATATTTGAAACATTTGTGGATCATTTGTAATGTTTGTATCAAATTAGAAGGCATTTCAATGATTTATTTTCAGTCTATAAGTTTTAGAAATGATAATTCAATTCTCATACAACACATGGACATGACGGTTAAGGGATTAAAAGTTCATAATCACGTGATGTTTATGGGTACTCCGATGCTTTATTGAGCATCCTTTTATTACAGACGATAGAATTATTGTTTACATTATTGGAAACAACAAATAATCGAAACCAACATTCTACAGCATGAATACAGAACATGCAGAAATTAATAACAAACTTTATGCTTACTTCATTGTTGAATTTTAATATTGATAATTATGATGGACATTAAATTTTGAATGTATCTTGAAAGAAACAAACCTCTGTTGACAAGATTCTGTGCAGATTCACCACATCATTCCAGTCGTTTATGGGTAAGCCACTATTTAATGACCAAAATTTCATTTGTTGCTGAAAACACGAAGAAGCACATTTAACTGAAACTAATCTTTTACAGTACATTATGAATTAAAAAAATACATGTTATCCAGATACGAACTTACTTCATACATTTCCAGGACTGTTTCGTTTCCATATTGTCCCACCAATTTCTGCAGGCGTTGCACT
Organism: Argiope bruennichi; assembly: GCF_947563725.1. NCBI lineage: Eukaryota > Metazoa > Arthropoda > Arachnida > Araneae > Araneidae > Argiope > Argiope bruennichi. Next base: position 30,117,416 of record NC_079158.1, on the reverse strand, counting down.
ACTAACGGACAGCTACGAAAAGGAACCAAAACCTAGTAAAGATTTATTTTCTGTGAATTTCTTGCCTGTTTTTTCACTAAGAACATTTTAATGAAATACAGTGGTTTTAAATTCTTGAAGAGATTTTTCTAGAATAAATGAAGAACTTCTAAACCATACATGACAATTAACTCTGTGTCTTTAATCAAAAGATGTCATCACATACATTTCCATTTCATTTACATGTTCCTTAGTAAAATTGAATGACGAAAGAATAATTTTAATTAGAAAATATGAAATTGATTAATTAATATATAAGGAATTAATCAATTATTTATTTTGGAGGGAATAAATCAGTTAATATGAACAAATGAATCATTTTCAGCATGAAATATTGATGACTTTTTTTCAATATTTGTTTTTATTAGTTCAAAGAATTTGAGCTAGAGATCGTTAATACAAAGTGGCAACTTTATATAAATTGGAAGTTCAAATGAAATTCTTTGAAAATTAGAAAATAATTTAAAAACAAGTAATATATATATCAAAAATTTAAGTCAATTCCTACTTAGGTCAACAAAATATTTTTATTTTAGCTACTTTTTATTAAATAGTTACAATTAGTAGAAATATGTATATACATATGACAGAATTACAATATTAAGTGACAAAATAGAGATTGGCGACATGGCGACGGATTTTACATCTTTGGCGACAAAATAGAAATTAATCAGGCCAATTTAATTAATTAATTAATATTTGAAGAAAAAACTGTATTAACAACAAGTGTCATCCCCTACAAGTTTAAAAAATGCATTTTAATTTGAGTGGATGAATAAATAGTATTTTATTAACGATTGAAAATTTGAACAATATATATATAGAGAGAGAGTGTGAGCTAATAGTAGGAATTTTATAGTAAATGTGAAATCAAAAATTTTTAATAGCTTCCTCAATCTTTTTCTCAATTTCTGGTGTTAAAACAATTATTCAAACTTTGTCCGTTAGTTTGGTGTAATTTAAAAGTCATGAAAAAAAATTCGAATATATATTGTTAATAATTTTTTTATTAATTCAAATCAAGTTATGGGAAAATTGCAAATAATTTCAAATATTTAGGCAATGTACATGCATATAGATGTTTAAGTAAATATTTTCAAATATACCATTAGCAAAGATAAGGTTTTTGATGGGCTTTATTTATAAAATAAACGTTTATGTTTCTCTTCATTATTTCGCAGTTACTTATTGCTTTTTTTTTATCATTTTGACAATATTTGCTCATTATAACTTGCTTTTAGGGTTAAGATTTAAGTTTTAGAAAAATGATATCCGTAGATTTTGCTTAAAAGAAACTTTCATTTGAGAGAGAATTAAAAGCATTTTGATGTATTGGATGAAATCTATTTCTATATTCTGTGATGTTGACTAATTGCTACCCATCCAACGATGTTGACAGATAATTTATAACGATAATAATAGGATGGAATTTTGTATAAGTCTTTATTATCAATTTTTTATGTTTATATCAGCTTTTGAACCAAGTTTCCCTAATGACTACTACTCAATCCGATAATTCATGTTTAACTCAACGTGATCACTGCAACGTTTAAAACTTAATAACATAAGAGAAATTCGACATGCTCTCTTGTCAGCAAAATTATGGAACTGTTTCAGATATAAGTTTTAATCGAGGGAAAGGAAAATATAAAAAAAAAGCAAATCGTATTTTATGTTATTTTATAAGAAAGTTGAGAGGAGAATACTCCTGTTTATTGCCTTTTATTTTCCTATACTTTCAAATATTTACCAAGGAAATTTGGAGTTCTTAAAACCTCAAAGATTTTCTCTACAGGTTGCGACTAGAGATTTATTTGTTAATTACTTATATAAGTAAATTATTTATATCGAGAGATAGAAATTCTTCTCAACAGTGTTTTAACTAGAAATACATCCGAGATAGTTAGCTTCTTATATTATACACCTTGAGACTTCTAAAGGTGCTTCTACAGCATTATAGCTAGAGATACTTTATAGGGTACTTATTAATTAAATGTGAAGGATTAGCGATTCGTTGGCGAAAATTTGATTTTCTTTCTATAAAATTTGTATAAATGGCGTAAATAGATGTTGTTTTATTCTTCGAAGTTAGAAGCATTCTCAAGCATGCTCATAGGTTGGCGCGTTTTATTGCTACATTTGGTAATGGAAGATTTGGTATAATGGAAGATTTAAATACATGCCTTGTCTTCATCTTCTGGTAAGTAGAAAACGGGCACGGGTTGCCAGGGAAGACCAGGCACAAACTCCCATTCTTCGGTTGGAGCATATAGAGAAGCAAGCAGGCTCAGACCGCTTCTCATACCCTTTGGGTTTGTGGCAACCTGCATAGTTACCTACGGGAGTTGGAGATAAATTACAAACTTTATTATTTTCACTTAAAAGACCGTTATTCAAATTCTACAAATGAAAACCTTTATTGATGTAAAATACTCGCATATTTCAGCTACAGCTGCTCTGAACTAGTTTCCTGCAATATGTGATAATTGTTATAAAATTCCATTTTAGTGGTCCGAATTATTATATTAAAATTTTATATGTTTTTTCAGTTTGTAGTTTTTAATATAACAGTGACATAATCATAATTAACATTAGAAATGGAATAATTAGCAACAGCAATAGCAATAGTTTGTATTATAAATAACAATAGAAACAGTTAGCATTAAAAATTAAAGAAATGCTATTGCCTCAATGGTGACGTGATATTACATAACACTTTGGAATCAGAAAAGATTTCTCTTGATTGCTAAATGTCATTTAGTGATGACAAGAGCAATGAACTATTTAACGAATATTTCATGAATAATTTTCAATCATGTCAATTTAACGAATATTTCATGAATAATTTTCAATCATGTTAAGATTGTTCCAATGAAATATGTACAAATGTCACCTCAGTCTGGTGATTAAGAGGTTATTTAGTGTTCTGGTATTACTTTCTTAAGTTGATAATCTTTTGGGTAATTTATATATGAGTTTTTAATTAAATAATTTAATTTAAGACATGGAGTTTTTAATTATAAAAAATATTACTTTTTGTCACATTCTACATCCACTGCTGATTATTATAAAATCTGCAGCATTCCTTTAGAATCATTTCATTATTTATGTTGCTGCTTTTTATTTTTCGGAATGAAATGTTTTACACATGAAGCCATATTTAATAAATCAAGGATTTTCAGAAAATCAAAATTCATTTACAGAAGATAGTTTTAATATATCGAAGCAAGAAATTAATAGAGATTTACTTTATTTATCACCATTTTAGGGACAGAATGTCCAAAAAGTACTCTCACTGACCTCGGTATATTACATCAAGACAATAAAATAGTGACTTGACTTACTTCCCTTGGATTTGCTGTGATGAAATGACTGTATCTTTTTCTTAGATCCTTCCCCAATGCATAAAGCTGCCGTCGTCCATGCTGAAATAAAGATGTCTTCTATAAATTTTTGCCCAATACAAAAACTTTTAGCTATATAAATTTTAATACATTATCTGCCTTTTGACGACCAACTTACCAGGATTAATAATGGCTAAAATTTTCAATTAAATATTTTGTGTTACTTGGTCTCTTAATAGCTTCTTCAGCAAAATATTTTTAAGTTTAAAATTTTGATAGCCATAAAACTCATATCGTTACAGTTCTTTCATCCTGTAAATTATATTCATTGATCTTGCAATTTGAACGTTGGCTTTGGTCAAGCCTTACCGACTTATAAAGTTTTGAATTTCATTGTTTTAGGACAATAAACAATTTCGTTATTCTAGAAAATCAATCTTGGGAAAAGTGCTAACGCTGATTGGCGTATTTCCATCAAGACGTTCATTGGTGAAGTCTAAAATCGCGCGTTTTTATTGAACAGTGATACTTAAATTTTCATAACTCAATCAGTTATAATCGAAAGTGAGTGAATTTTTAAATTTAAAGTATTAATGTCTCAAGAGTATTTTATAAAAAATGAATCACAGGGTAAAGGATCTATATAAAAGTTTGAAATTCGTAATTCATCAGAACATTTATTGACTCAAACTGCATAAAATATAATTATTTACTTCATTTAGATTTTATTTCTTTAAATGCATGTGCTTATTACTAAAAGTTTAGAAATTAGCTACTGGATTCTGAAATGAGTGAATATCCTGTAGTATTTAATTATTTTTGCTTTAAATAAAACCGAACAATTAAATTAATAATCAAGCTATTTCAGAAATTCCCAAAATGTTTTTCTTGAAATAACTTAAAAATTATAACTTTTAATATTTATTTCATTTCATGCAGACATATGTTAAAATTACATTTTCCTAGATTTAGTTTGCAATAAGAATTGACTTAATCTTTTAATTTGAGCTTTGTCAAAATAGTGGCAACATATTGATAAAAGCTAATTTTTCCCGTTTACGAGTTAAATGCTTATGCAATTTAAATTTAATTTTTATTTTATTCAATAAAAATTGTTAGAAAAATATTACAAATTATTTTGAAAATGTATTGATAAAAAAAAAAACTTAATTATAGGTTAAAACATAGGTATTATTGAAAAAGCAATTTTTTGAACTTTAAAATGAAGTGAAAATTACTTTTGTGCTGTAATATTTTCAGAAATTATTACTTAAAAATGTCAACATTTCGCCTAATTTCTAATCAAAGAAAATTTTTAAAATATCATTCCGTGATGCAAATTTTTGCCCTCCAAAAGATGTATGTGTCATGATTGGTAGCTCTAGGTCATACTGGCAGGTCTGAAGATCGCCAATACAAGCTAACACAAATACACATTCATTTTTATTATAAGTAAAGATAAAACACTGGCCATATTAACTTAAATATTTCATCACTCAGCCAATGGGGAGGAAGGTTATCTCATTGAAATTTCCTTTTATACTTTCTAATAAACATACTTGCATATTAATCTTACGCCAATGGCTAACAATAGTTATTAGCTTGAGATCCCTAGAGATGAATAGTTGGAATGCATTAATACACAAGCACCTGAATACCGAATACTTATTTTAGACGCCTTTGACGACCGAATTTTGACACAGATTATAAATGTAGTTACACTATCATATTTCAGTTTTCATATACTTAAATTAACGTGTTTTCATATAGCGTTTACATGTTTGAGAAAATTTGGATCAAAAGATAGTCAGCCTTTAGGTATCTGAAGTGAAATTTGATAAATATATACTCTTTAATATTAAATCTAAGCACCAAATTTTACCCATGCCGCTCTCTACATTTTGTATGTATGTTCGAACAAACAGATAGAAACAATTCCTCAGAATGTATTTCGTACAAAATTTGACATAAATCTACAAATTTGGAATAGATACTATATACCAAATTTCCTCCATCTTTCTCTCCTCCCCTAGGCGATTTTTTACTCTGCTCATATATAGCCATAATATCAAAAAATGCGTTTTTAGGATTCAGAGAGGCTGAGACGTGAAAATTTGTCAAACTCTAAAGTTAAAATTTTTTGATGACTATAATGTTTTATTTTTGCATATTTCGTTCATGAGAAGTAATATGGTCAAGGATTGCATTGATATTAGTGATGCCTGTCTAAATTTTAACTAATGAAAAATTATTTCCTCATTTATAAGTAAAAAGGAATTTCATTTACACAGTAATAATATTTTTGAAAAATAGTCTTAATAGTTTTTGTATAACTTTGCTAAAAATAAATAAAACACATTTTCTATTCCATGAAAATTTACTGGTCAAATTCTAAAAGATAGGCATAATAGATGCAGATCATGACCTATTTTATCAAATCTTCGGATTAAATCAGGCCCAGCTACACTTTAGGATGGTAACTGGCAACAACTTTTAACGACAAAATTGAGTAAAATTTGATTTCATATCAATATGTAGCAATAAATAGGATTAAAATGGCTATTATAAATTTAAAATTTTAGGACACAAATTCCACTATTATTGACCATCAAAAATTTTTCATTCTTCTAGATTTTGTTCTAATAAATTGTCACAAGACAACACAATCAGATGATTACTTCTGTAGTAGTAAATATAAATTTAGCTTTCGTATCAAACGAATCTTGAATCCATGGAAAATAATCGTCTTTTCTCTTAAATAGCTCGTTTTGATCTACTCGTTGTCTAATAATGAAGAGAACCTATCTTGGATTTTTGAACAGCACCTTCTTATTAGAAGAAAAACTTACAAAATTACATTCTAGAAATGACATTTCCCCTCTCATAACATAACAGGTCTTAACAATGGTTAGTAGAGAGTTTTTAAACACACTCATCATTTCTTATTTTCCAAAACGTATTATTATTGCTTTAAGTTTTGAGGTCCCATAATCTTATATTTTAAGCATATTTATCAACCACTTGATCCACAAATTTTTTAACTCCTAATTATGATGGAGATTTTTTAAATTTTTTGATGATTTTTTCGGCATTTATTTTCATAAACGAGGGCAAATTATAGGCACATGGAATACTTAAGTAGTTTGATATTTGACTTTTAAAATAATTGCTATTTTAACTTGAATACAATATTAAATATTGAAAAATTTAGGGATTTTAGATATAAGCCTATTTTATCATTTTGTCTGGTCTCTTTTAGAGATTAACAGAAATTTCTATTAATTTTTTAAATTTACAATGAAGAAAATGACAGAGATGAATCCAACATGCCAAACATGTGGGTTAAATTGCTTCAAACATTTCTAACATATTGGGTATATGTTAGAAATGTGGAATAAAATACATTGTTGTAGCTCCTTATCACCGCAATGGATTTGCTTATAAAATCGTTGCAAGAAAAGTTCAGGTACATATAGAATTCATTTTTTAGTTTATCATTGACAGATTAACACCTAGTGTCTGCTCGAGTTGAAACTTTAATTCTTTAACTTCCCAAATGGAATATTAGTACGCATAAGACTGACGATTTTATTGCTTAATTAACCTCCATTTTTTAATTACTGCCACGCATGTTTTATGATGGACCTCATGAATTTGAATCTAGGTCTAATGACAATACTTACGCTAGATTATGAATCTTCTCTTTAAACACACTAATGACAGATTGCACTGTACATTTTAATTGGTCAGAAATGACGCAAGAGATGTATTAACTTTTTCTCCTGCAAATATATTAAATTTCTAATAACGAAAAAAAAACCGATATTGAATAAAACCACTATTAAATTTTCAAATACTTTTTTTAGTTTCTCGTAGAGAAATAAATATTAATGTTTGAAGTCAAGAGAGATAAACCGGAACAAAGGAAAAAGAATAACGAAAATAAAAAAATGATGTTTCAGGTTAAAATTTTCATAATCATAGTAGAAATAAATAATTTGAAAACTAATTATACTAAAGGTATTATGAAATAAAATTCAATTAAAATCTGCAATTATCTTCTATTAACTGAGGCAAAACCATAATCTCATTTTCAGTTATTTGACGTGATCGCATTTCAGACTCTCTAATTGATTCTAACAACTCTCTAAGTAAGTCACTTCGATCCAAACGGGTTTTAAATGCATTACTGCGAATTAATACTGCGAAATTAATAAATATGAGTTAAAAAAACAGATAATTCATACATATTTTATAATTAGATATACAAGGGAGATTTAGAAGCCAAGTTTCATTGTGCAATTATTTTAAAAAAGGAAACAATTACTAGAAACACATTTTTATTGCATAATGAAGAATGGTACTTTTATTATTTTTCGGCAAAGCTAGCACTAGATTCAAAGCATTTATTTTAGCGAGGCTTGAGGTTTTGTTTTCTCTCATCATAGAATGTTGCCTTTTTGACAATGAAGTTAATTGAAATTTTCAGAAAGTGCATTGATATCATTGCAAAGGCATTATAATATGGTTCTTCTGAATTTTTCTTTCAACTTCTGTAGATAAATCATCAAATAAAGAAGGCCGACCACTTTTCTCTTCATCGGGGACATTTTTATATTTTACATTTAGACTTCTTACCCACCTTCTAACTACAGAATTATGCATTGCAGTTTGCTTATAAACTTAAATAGTCTGCCTGTGAATTTTAGTTGGCTCATTTAGAAAGTAAATGATAGAAGGCAACTCGCATGAGGAGAATATTAATTAAAAATTATTTTAAATGGTCAACGTACAACTGACATGCAATTCGGTGATTTAAAATCTATTATTGTAAAATATTCCAAGTATATAAATGAATTCTTACAATAGTGAGTTCACCCATTCCTTCTTCCCATTGATCCGGATGGTTTGGATCATTTGGATATAGCTCTCTAGGTGCTGACATGCCATTTCGAAATACCTGAAAAATATATGCCTATGAATATAGATACTGTAGTAGTTGCATTACAATTCAAATTCTGTCTCCTTTCCGGGACGTCGTCGGAGCCAGAGGGGGAGGATGTAGCAGTTGCATTACTCTTATCTTCTCTTTTGGATACTAGATGGCGATGCCTGATTAGGCTATCCCATATGTCATCCCATAGTGCATTGCGATTATAATTAGAATGAGATGTGACGCTGAACTGTGAAGCCGCGCGCGTGAATGTCTTGTGTTTGTGCTTGTTTAGTGTGTGAATGTGATTATTAAAAGAAATGTTCCTAAAAACATTCGTCCTGTTGCTTCCTGCATGGATCATAATAATCTACATACCACCACAATACTAGTTAATATTCAACAATTCATAAATATTTAAATCTCTATGTAGCTAACGATATTAGAAAAAAAGAAATGTTTCATTAAATTGTTTAAGTAAAAGTGAAGAATGTTTCAATTGTTTTAAAATTTCCATTTCCTTGATTGCAATAATTTTCAAATAATTTCAATGAACTTATAATTTTCTATATTTTTATAAATCTTTTTACCTTAATTTTCTGATATTGTAGAAATTTTTTTCTACCCATAATATTCCAAAGAAAGCAACTTTTGATTCCAATTTTTTTATATATTATTAAAGTATTTTTATAATATTAATTTTTTTATGATATTAATTTTAACTTAGATAAAAATCTTGAAAGTAATTAGAATAATTTCAAAAATAAAATTGAAATTAATAACAAGAACTATAATAAGTAATAAAAATTAACTTAAATATATAACTCCTCCCACAAAAATAATTCAAACTATCCTTTATGATTTCTATTTATCACTTAGCTTCAGCAATTGCTGTAAAAAATTAGCTGAGTACCCGCCTATGGGCTTACATTAAAAAATGTTTTTTAAAAATATTTAAGATAAGTATGGCATGAAGTATTTTAAATTATTTGGTGATAAAATGTTAATTTTAAAATAAATCTAATTATTTAAAGATGATGGAAACAATTTTCTTTAGGAAAAAACCTTTCAAGATTTCCATATATAACACTTTCCATTTTTTTTATAAACGTACTTAAGCTGTTACTAAATACTTTTTTCATGTGGTGTTAATTTTGAAATTTAAAGTGTTTTTTATGAACAACTTCCAAATTATTTAATTTTAGTAGATTTAACATTACATGATTAAAGATGTATGCATATGAAAGTGCATCAAAAACTTCAAACGAAATTTACTTAAAAAACTATCCTTAATAACTTTTTTGGTTTTATAAGGTTAATAAATCAAAACCGAATCAGCTTTACTTACGAATTGTAGAAAAATAAGTTCTTTGCCATCTGCGTTGAGCAATGCTGACTCGCAGCACGTTAGAGTTACCAAGAAAAACGCTAACAGCCAATTCATTTTGCCATTTCATCCTGCCTTGTGTGTTTGTGGGTCAACTGAAAAGGCAATTATGGGAAAAAGAGTTTCTATCAATTTTACAGCCGAAGTGTTGATTCAGGTGGCACTACGAAGCAGAGAATTATATTACTAATATGAGAAGTTTCTCTTCTCATAATAAACACAGTAAAAAAGGATTTCAGATGAAAAGAAAATTTTACGAAATACATCTCTTAGATTAAAAGTATTTATAGCATAATAATTATGCTAATTGCAAGATTTGTTTTGTTCTTAATTCAAAACTGCTTAACTCCATATGAATAAGTTTAAAAAAATTGAAATAACAAGTATTTAATACATTTATTGTTAAAAAAATTGATTATGACGAAGCAGATTGATTGTTTAAACATTGATTGCAACGTAGCAGATTGATTAATATTAAAAGTTTCTTGGTCCTTAAAAGCCCTTTTCGAGTGAAAAAATTTTAAGTGAATAATTTTATTATCCAATTATTAAATTATCAAAAATTAATTTAAAAATAAATGCATAAATATTTCAGATGGAGATATCAATAGCTATGCAATGAAGGGGACATGTTTTAATCAAATGAATTATATCTATTTTAGACTTGGAAAAAATTCAAATTAAAAAAAAGTTCAATTATTTCCTTACGCAGTTTTCATAATGTATTTCTTTTTAAATTGTTGTCCTTGTCTTGTGAAAAATGAAAAGTATTTTCTCCAAAATCAGTCCTTGAAATCCAGTATTACTGATTTCAATTCTTTTATTTATTTTTTAAATACTAATGTGATCTTGGTTAATGTTATTATTCGCTTTTTTCTACCGAATCCTCCGGAACTGAGCCGCTGTATCCAAACGCGTACACAAATATTCATTAAATGTGATCACCATATCGTTTAAAATTATTTAAAATTGAAATAAAAAGTTGACCAATGTTTCATTTTTAAATAACATTAATAAGTGGCATTTACAGAATTTCTAGCTGAACTTCCAAGGAAACATCTGGGAATCATTTTCTCCATAGAATGGTATACACATCCTTTTATCTTTTAGGCTCTTGCATATACAGCTACAAAATTACTTTTTTTCATACCAAAAATAAAAGATTTCATAAATTACATTTTTTATGTATAAACTTCATGAATTGTTTTAGAATTTCCTCTATATTCTAAATTTTGCAGCATTAATTAGTAAATAAACATACATCTTGTTTTTCAGTTCAAATATAACATGTAAGGATTATCACATGTTGCAATTGTAGATTTTCATCTTTTGTACCATAGTTCATAAATATATCCTGTACTGTGAGTCACTAAACTAAAGTATATAATATAAATTATCGCAATATTTTTTTCAAGGTCCATAAACATACAACCCAGCAAGATGAGGGGAAAACAAGAAAAAGCTATAAATTAATCAATGGAACATTTCTTGAAGGGGCTAAGTAAAATTTCAATTAGGGGATGTGAAAAATGCCTAATATTAAATTTAAGACATTAATTCGGAATTTGACGGTTTTTAAATCAGAAGCAAAGAAATTTAAATATAATATTCATTGCGATATTAGAAATATAATGGTTCTGAATCTCGTTTATAAACGTGCAATGGCCAATATTAAAACTCGACCTGTGAAATGAATATAAATAAATGCAGCTTGAGAAGAATAGATGAAACTATTTATAATAAGACAAGCTGCAAAATTATTCAACAAAAAAATGAGAAAGAAGACTTTAACAAGAACCACACTGTTTATGCTTACGTTTCAATTAAAAAGATTTCCTTTACAATAAGGAGGTTTCTTTAATGAAACCTCCTTATGAAACTTAGAAAATATACAGTTGAGATTAGTTTTTATCCTATTTATTGTATCTAGAAACACCACCAGACAGGATTAGCAAGTTGTATTTCAGTTTGCGCTAAATCAAAGTTTGAAAGAAAAAAAACCTGACTAATGTACATTTCAGAAATCTGGAATTTTAGATTGAGAAAAAACAAAATACTACATCATTTTAGTTACAAGCGTATCGCAATCAAAACTGCCGAAGGCTAGTAATTGCATGTTTCCTAATTTAATTGATATAGGAAAAAACATTCTAGCTTTATTGTTTAACCCTTCTATTTCTAAGAGTAATTGAGTTCAGTAGCACCGGAGCTTCTGTTTCAACTATAAGAAACATTTCTTTCTCCACTCATAAGCCACAATGAACAATCGCTGTTCTTTAGGGAATGATATACAAAAAAGAACCCCGCTTATTTAATGGGTTCTAAGCATATATATTCTCAGATATTCTTTGTGAGCTCTTGGAAAATCACCCACAACCCATCTGATCTGCCTATCTAACGAACAAAGTACGTACCTCATATATTGCGCGAGAAAAAAGAATGCGCAGTGGTATCTAGGTGTTTCGGGCGCACGTCATAATTTTGTCTAACGAGCATTGGGGCTTTTCAGTATTGATAGATTTACCGCTAAATAATTGCAACTTAAATTGGTAAAATAAATGTGTTTATTATTAAAAAAATATTTGAAACTTACCTTTTTCAATAGAAATTAAGTACTTAATACTTTCTTTATTAAATCCTTCGAATTTTAGTAAAATTTGTAATGCTAAATTATCAGATTAATCACTAAGATACTTAATCTTAATTGTTAAAAAATTAGATGTTAGATACCATTAAGTATTAATTAAGAATTTTCTATATTAAGATATTCTTGAATAAAACTTTAAATATTCTAAATAAAAAATAACGTGTGAAATTTATTTAAAAAATTGAGGATTAAAAAATTTGATTAAACACAAAATTAAACCCTATTGAATATTCCTTATAATGCAATTTTGTTTGATTTTCAAGCAATTAAATAATAATGATTAAATATAGAATTGAGGAATAAATATGGTAATGTAATTATATGACAATGCAATAATATGACATTTTTAATAATATGATGGTGGTTAATATGACAATGTAATAATATGGTAATATAATTATGTAATAATATGTAATATAAAAACAAAGAATTGAACAATATTACATGAAAGCATATGATTTTTGAAAGAATTGTGTACTTCAAGTGTAGAAGAAATTGATCAGTAAATAATAAGAGGATTGTTTGGGAGTGCATGTAAAAAACATGAGAAAACGACAGTTGTAATCCATTATCTCGATTGAGAAACAGCAGATTTTGAGATAAGGCTTAAAGACGTTTTTGTCGAATCGCAAACACGTATTCCCAATCCTTGATTTAAGGTCATAAAAGGATTTTAATCATCAGTTTGAACTCACAAAGCAGGATTTCAAATTCTTGGTGAGTATTATTTTAATCTCAAATCGCGTGTTTATATGTAGGAATACTCTTTCCAAACCTCTGCTGAAAACTTTTTTTTGTTTAAGACATAAAATGGTATCGTTAACCGATATCGTTTGCTACCTGATCATTTAACCAAATATTTGAATAAATATTTTCATTAGAATATTATTTCGAAGTATGTATTCATGTGTTGTTCAGTTCTATTTAAAAAATTTAAACTATAAATCTTTTTAATGTTTTGAAGAGCAAAGCTATCTAAAACAAGAATCTGAAAAGTGGCTAAAATTTTCATTTAAACTTTTTTTTGTTAACAGTAATAGTAAAATTATAAAATTATATACAATTTTGTAAATATGTTTTTTTGTTCCTTTAAATATATTGTTAAATATGTTCTAATTATTGAATAACAATTTTATGAACTAATAATTTTATGTATAGTTAATTTAATTATCCACAAATTTTGCTTTTATCAAGCTGTTATTCAATCAGTCTTAATATTTTCTTTACAAACCAAGATGAGGTTTAGTAACCCGAAGTTTAGCATTTAAATATAGGTACAAGCAACCTATAAAATGCATAAGTCAGGAAATTTTTTTTGTGAAATATGTGAGTATATGAAAGATTTTCAAATATATAATCTGTTTCCAGATAAAGTATTTAAATATTTTTAATTGAATAAAATATTAATTGCATTGTTAATTCTTTTTTATTTATAAAATATTCACACCATCTCTATATTTACTCATTGCTATAAAGCAAATATATCTATACTCTTATGTAAATATTTGAAATATTTTGGAATCAGCAGAAATCACTGTTTGAAAGATATCAAAGAAACATCTTAGAAAGTGGGAAAAAATTTGCCAAACTTTTTCCTGACTTTGCCTTTAGATTTTAAACTTTTCAAAGCTCATTGATAAACTTAATCTTAGTATCTGTGACGGTAAAAGTTTCTGCGTATAAACACCATTATATTTGCTTCATCGGTATTTGTAAGCAATAATGAATAAAAATTGTCCTACCAGTTGCATGGAATAATTGTTGGAATATCTACATCGATTAAAGAAAGATGATTAAGTTAATCTATATCATGAACTAGCCGCCTTTGGCTACCAGCCAGTTCGCCAATCTTAATGTTCGCTAAAATTTTAATAATTAAATATTTTATGCAATTCCTACTTTAATAGCTTCTTCATCAAAATACTTTAAAACTTCAAATTTTGATAGTCATATAATTCACTCATAATGTTATAAAGGCCTTCAATCATAACGTGATATGTATCTCTCTAATTTTCTGTTACCCCTCGTAGAATTTATGCTTTAAATTAAAGTGTAAATGATTAATCTAGGTTAATATAATAATATTTTTTACTGAAACAAAGCATTTTTTTTTATAATATGATTACTGAAAACAGAGTCACTGAGCTTTTAAATTTTATGGACACTAAAGAATATCTTTCTTAATTTATGTAATATCTCAAGAATTTGTTAACAAAATTTTCTCGGATTCATCATGAGCAGATCGATTCATTAACAATGTTTAATTTTAAATGCATCAAACACTAAGAAAATTAATAGAATCGTTTAAAATAATTGGTTGAAAACAAGTTAAAAAAAAACTCCTTCAAAAATGATGTACTTAAAACTATAAACATATACAAAGAAATATATAACTAACATAAATACAATTTAATTACAAAAGCATACTACTAACCTAAAAATAATTTAAATCAAGTCCTCATCCGTTGAAAATAGTTGTCAACAATCAGAACACAATGCGCATGCGTGAATTTTCAATGCCAGTTATGGTATCCAAATGCGTGAATATTTTTATGCCAGTTTGGATAACGTTATGCAGATTAGAAATTTTTAATTTCCTTTATTCTGTTTTATTTTAATTCAAAATTGCTTCAGAATGAATCTGAAATGTCGATTAATTAACAATATTTAATTTTAAATGCATTAAACACTAAGAAAATAAACAGAATCGTTTGATATAATCGGCCGAGAAATGTTAAGCCTAGCCTCATTAATGTGGGAAAACTGAAGCCTTACTCATTTGGCGGTGGGGAAAATGAAAAGATTTTTTTGGAAGGAAAGTTAGTTTTTAATTAATAAAATTCTAATTAAAAATTCAAAAAATAGACCCCAGGTCCACATTCCCGACCTCTAAGGTATACATGTACCAAATTTGGTAGCTGTAGGTCAAACAGAATGGCCTGTAGAGCGCCAACACACAAACACACACGCACACACATTGAACTTTATATAAGTATAGAAGATGAAAGAAGCAAAATTAATGAATATCAACTGCAAATGTACTGATTCAATCAATTAGATTTTGTCTCTTTTTATCATCTGTAATTTGTCTGATTAGAAAAATTAGAGCTCTTGACTAGAGTTTTTCATGCAATCTATTGAATAATTTGCAATTGCCAAACGGCTTTCCTTATTGATTTTCTCGGATTAAAACGAATTCTGCCCAGAATCCATTGGGCATGTTTTTCAGACACGAGCCATGCCATTGCAAAGCAGATCTTTTTTCAAAATAATTAGATGTTGATAACATCTACTAAATATCCTCAAGGAATGATATTCTACTTATTAAGAATACAAATTCTCCATTAGTTCAGTTTTAATCACTTTAATTCATCAATTATTATTGAAATTGTCATATTGAAGCAAAAAAAAAAAAAATAAGTATTTTTGTATAGTTTTCTGTTTCGAGCATTCAGTAAAGCATTTTTGTACCGGAGTCACCAAAAATTCTATTTCAGAATATGATCCTTACCCCATCCCGAAGAAGGATATGTCCAATGAAATAATTTGAAAAGTTGATTAAAATTTTTTGTGTTACTAAACAATACGTATTTGGAAAGTGCGAAATTTCATATTTCTAAAAATAAATTCAGTTTAATTACATTAACATTTAAATTTTTAAATCAACAGGAAATTTACTTTGAATTAAAGCTCGACTAATTTAAATCGCCAGATCCGTACGCTCTATTGAACCTCGAACCGGAAACGTTACTATTCTGAAGTCGAAGTTCTACTATTAGAGTACCATGATGTATTTGATTTCAAAGCAAATACACGACGACTATTTTTGTTCGTTTGCTATAAAGCAAATATAAATATCTCATATATGAAATTTTGCAGCTTGCTTTGAAATAAAAAACGATATTTTATTTAAGATTGAACTGAAAATTGTTTCCAATTTAATTTAAAAAAGAATCGATTTAATTGAAAACAATTAATCGATAAAAGAAAAATTCATCTCTTATAATCTGTTCTGAGTTTGTTAGATTTAAAGAGAATATATTTTTTTATTTAACATGAAAAATTTTAATTGCGATTTTTTTTGTTTGTTTGAGCGAGAATAAAATGAACATGATGTACTCAGATGAAGCTGTTTGACAACATCACACCTTTCTATTTCAATCAGTTGGAATATATTGGAATTGGAATTAAATTTCATATATTAATTTGAATATAATTGCATTATCACAATAAATTTTTGGCAACAGACATTTCAAAGGCCAATCTTATTTATTCAATGGGGATTATGAAGCTTTATAAGGAATTATGCAATGCACTTTCCAAATATGTGTGGACTACTTGTCAATTATACCACGAAATAAAGATTATAATATAAATATAAGGATCGTTTTTATTGATTTAAACAATTATTAATAATGATTCAAACTAAAAACATTAGCTACTATATGAAGATTATAATAATCCTTAATATTAGGATTAATTATAAAATGAAGATACCTGTAATATAAGTTAATGACAATATTTATTGTTGCTTAGCATTTTTTTTTAAACATAAAGAAATTTGGGTGGTGAAATTCTTTTTTCTCCTAATTCACATGATATTAGTTTACTAGAGAAAAATTTACGCAGCTTATTTATTAGCACATTATAAGATTAATCCAACACTGTCAAACCCCTTCTCAAATGAAGGGGATTCAATGTTAAATTTTTAATATAAAACTCAAAATGATTCCAATTTTTTTTTCTATTTATATACATTTGTCTGCTTTTTCAGAAAATGAAGATCTTGGTTCTTTTGTTATTTGTTGGCGTAGCTACTGCGGCGTCCATTTATGATGGTGAGTATTAATCTTCTTACAAATAGTACAAATTCTTTCTTTTTTTCGTACCTCCTTTCTAGGTTGATACATTTACTGTACTAGTAAGACGCTTGTTTTTCTAACCTATTTACCTATCTATTGAATATTCTCTTGTCGTTATTATTTCTGTTCGTCTTAGAGTATTATGATTTACTTGATGGATACGCTTGTATCTAATGAGAGAAAACAAGATTGGAAATAATATCTATGGACGGTAATTTAAATTGGCCTTAATATTATCTTATAGATTTAATATTATTTTTTAATGATTTAAAAAGCAAAAATACTAATTTCCTGTTCCTAGAATAAAATACTTTTATTAAAAGGATATTACTTGTTTATCAAATATAATAAAGATTAAAATAAAGATTAAAAGTGCTTAATATTCTATATTTCAATATTAGGAGAACATGAATAATTAGTACTATTAACTATATATTTCGGGTAATTAAATTTAATTTTATAAATTTGGCTAATCCAAGGATTCAGAATTATTAAAATTTTAAGTAAAAATATTGTTGATTTAGCGGATATTAAACAAAATTGAGAATAAAGTTTTTAAACCAATTACGTATATGGATATATTATGTATTTTTTTTATTTATTTAAATAGTTATCGCTTAAAATCAATTATGCATTAAAGTGCCTTGTAGGAATATATTAACTTAGCGCACTATATCAATAATAGCTGAATAGAAGGGCTGGTTCATTCGATTGTACGATAGGATATGGTGAGATTGTGTCAGATAAAATAATAATGTCAATATTTTTTTTTTTAAATATGCTTATTCTTCAGTTAATAATGAAAGTAAGTAGAAATGGTTGTTGTCAGTGGAAAATTGAGCATTATTGTTGTAATTCAAATTTATCCTTCAGAATATACATTTTAATAATAAAGAGTTGTCATACTATTATTGGGAAACTCTTGAAAATTATTTTTAGGAAAGATATAAAATGTTGGTTATTAAAGGTAGTTTGCTTTTTGCACTGTACAGAAGTACAGATCGTCAAATCCTCTGAAGGATTTGGTTCCAAATTTGCTAAGCATTTATATTTTCGATGCCAAATCTATGTATCAAATGTTATCCATCTAGTTCTTCGTTTTATAGTTAACACGTTAACTTCAATTCAGATAATCGGACAGACTTTTTTCTGAATAGATTTCGCTCAGAATTTGGTAGATATCTACGAATATGATCAAAATACCATGTACCAAATTTCAGCTGTAAAGCTCGAATCATTTTTGAGTTATCTTTGTCATAGACAGACGGACACACAGACGATTATAATGCCAAAAATGTTTTTTTTCAACTATAGATAGTCAAAAATGTGTTTTTTTCAACTATAGATAGTCAAAAATGTGTTTTTTTCAACTGCGAGAAGACTAAAATGTAATTTTTCATCAAAATGACAATTTTTTTTTTGTGTGTGTGGATTATGATATTTTTTGTAAATTTCGTATATGAGAAAATAAAAATTGCAATTGACTGAAATTTAAGTGTAACATATTATTTCATCTTACAGGACCCAATGCTGCAGTCGAAGATCAAGTGGAGGAGTCTTTGGCCGAGTTCAACATCAGGGATTTGCTCAAGAGAATCAAAGAGCATGTATGCCGTTCAGATCTATCTACTTTCAATAATAACTCGTGCTTACGATAAAGAAAAATGCAAATAGTTTCGTTATAAATAATCTTGGAGATAGGAACAAAACAACTTGTGTGCAGATATTGTAAAGGATGAATTAATTAATGTTTGTTTTTCTAAATTTATTTTAGTACACATAATACCTTTTTAAAATTGCCTATTTTCTTAATAAATATAATTAATAAAAGCACTAGAAGCGATTTACTAGATTTAATTTACATTATCAGGTTTTCAATATTGAAATTAACAAAAAAAAATGCCTTTCCGTAGAACGTTTAAATTTTTTTTAGGAATCTACTCAATGGCTTCTGCTTATTATTTCAGAGATATTTTGTTTAAATGAGAAAAATTCAAGCGTTTTGAATGAATCTTTTTATTGATAAGGATATATCATATTTTTATTGACAAGAGTTTCAGCAAAATTTGTAGTACAAGAGATAAATTAATTATTTATTGTTTATGGTCAAGTGGAAATTAAAATTATATTTTATTGCAGATGAATTTAATATTCCATACTAGAAATACTCCGAAATGTAAACCATTTGTTTACGCGAGATTAACATGAAATTTTAGAATAAAATATATCTCTTACAAGGTTCATATGACAAATAATTTAAGTGGAGTAAATAATTAAATTTTCTGTTATTTAAAAAAAATTCATCTTATTCTTAGACTATTCTTAGCAATCACGAAAGAATTATTTTTTATCATTATAACATCTTTTAATTATATAAATGAGTTATCATTTGTTAAACGCTAAGCTGAGCTAATTCTTTTCAAAAACGTCTGTCAAATTTAATTAGTTGATATTGAACAATTTTAAGACAGAAGAGTGGAAAAATGGTATTATCGAATTCTCTATGCAGTAGAAATTCCAATATAAAATCACGTCCTAGGCATATATTTTAGATTAAGAAATTTAACATTTAATATATATCTTGCCCTTAAAAATTACAGCAAGATTATATTGTTTGATTATTGCTTGAATGCAAGATTTTAAGTCGTGCCTCATTTGCTAAATATTGTTATTGAAACTTAATAATTTCATCCATTTAGACCATAATGCTAAAATCAGAACACTAATATGGCGTTGAAATCACTAGGTGATGAATTTTATTTTTATCAACTTTTAATAAATGGTATAATAGCCGAAATTACACCAGAATGAATATCCCAAACATTGTCAGCACTAACTCATCGTTTTGATTAGTATGCTTCCATTAGCAGCAAAGTTTTTCAATTAGTTTCTTTTTTTAGATCAAGAAAACAGTAGATCCTGAACTGCTGAAGGAGAAGATTGAAAAGATCTTCGGACAAGGATCTGAAGTAAGTTTCAAAAACAAATTATTTACCAGAAATAACTATTGTCGGATATAACCCTCATTTTTGGATTTTTTTACCTTCCCCAAATTTATAGATTTATAAAATATATAAGCATTAACTTTCTCAAATTTTGTCTTAGAAAAAATTTATCAATAAGCGATTTATTATAACAGTTTCTTTATGAAAAAAAAATATCTGCGGCATTATGGAGTCCTTCATTATTGATATTACTGATACTATTACTAACTGACATTATTGTGTTTTTGATATTCTAGATGCAGAGCATATTGTCAAATATTATAAATTCCTACTAAAAAAACATTATTTGAAGTTTTTGGCTCAAAAAGTGCCTAAAGATCATATACTGTGTGATAGTTCAGTTTGCTCAATTCGGTTAACCGGAACATTTTTAAAATGCTGATAGGTTGTTCTCCCCTTAATGGAATTATTCCATTTCACTTACCAATCTTTAATTATTAAACTCATGGAGAGGTATTTCTTGGGTTTCTAAGTTTAAAGCGTCCTTGGTTAGTGTATTTGCTTTTTCATTTCAGATATACCCCTGATAATCTCTGATCCAGATTATTTACACGCCAAGTTCAGCAGCTTTTCTTTTATATCTAATATTATTTTTTTGTTTCATCAACCTCAAGATCATATTTAATATTTCTATGTACACTTTTCTTTCGTTGAGTAGTTTATCTTTTAGTTTCAATGCACTCTTCAAGAAATGTATAAGTAAAACAATAGTTTGAGAAAAATCTTATTATCTGCTATTAATATGACTCGCTGCTCGTAAAAAAACTTTTAGTTGTTAGCAAAAAATATAATAAGAATGAATTTTATAAAAAGAAGTTTTCAAAATAACATTTTTATCTGTGCACTAAACAAAATTTACTTTTATTTTTTGTTATTCTATTTTTTTTAATCTTTTGATCTATTGATTATCAATTTAATTGTAAATTCATTCAATTACTTCATATTATTTGAATTACTTCTACTTAATCAAACTATCTTTTAAGGCTTGCTAACTCATAATAAAATTTTCAGCCCCCTGAATTCAATCTATCTTATGAT
Organism: Argiope bruennichi; assembly: GCF_947563725.1. NCBI lineage: Eukaryota > Metazoa > Arthropoda > Arachnida > Araneae > Araneidae > Argiope > Argiope bruennichi. The sequence continues at coordinate 30,096,161 of NC_079158.1, read as the reverse complement.
AATATAAATCACATTTTATCTGCTTATCTATTCCAAAACCGTGTAAAAACTAATCTTGCTTTTTATCTTAAAACAAACATTTAATCGAAGGTTTCTTATGCTTAGCTGTTGGACCAATTGTTGAGAATTTTGAAGGAGAAAGGCAGGAAGAAGATGATCATACTCATTGACGAACTTCTAGATGATGATGATGACGAGGAGGAACAGAAGGCGGTTGCACGAGGAATGTCCGATTACTGGCAAAAAATCAAGGACTACTTCAAGGATCTTCAAATTGACCTGAAGGAGAAGTACGCCAAGTTCGGAGAATGGGTGAAAGATGTCCTTGATAAAGGCATGGAACACTCTAAAGACAAGTTTACCAACATCAAAGCCATCGCCAAGGAGGTAAATATACTGAATGTTTAATAATAATTCAGTTGGTTTTTATATCACGACAGAATTATCAAATAGGGTCATTTTAAGCCAAGAATCATTGTTACAAACTGATCTTCAAATTCAGAATAATAATTTAAAAAAAATTCTTTTTGAAACGGAGAATGAAAAAGTATTTTGACTTTCCCAAATATCAATAGGATTTTCTTTTACCCTCACCCCTCATCTAATCAACTTTAGACTTTAAATCTAACCCACATAAAGTGAGTGAAAAAAAAATACAGAAGCGTAAGACATAAATCTGTTGAACTTTTTTCCTTTATACAAGGCAGGTACTTCAATTTCTTAAACAAGAATAAAGGTCATAGTTCTTAAGGATAGAATCTCATTTTCAAGATAGGAAGCAACGATTAGAGACTGAATTCCATGGCAGATTCGCCTTGGATATTGGAATACATTAAATTTGCCGAAAGTCGAAAGTCTTCTTTTAGATGGTTGATGAAAGTTTTAGAACAAATGTCTGATCAGGCATTCGTTCTCTTCATCTGACAAATGGTCAAAAAAAAAAAAATGCCATGACATTTTTCAAAAAATTTTGAAGACATTTCAAAGAAAGATATTAATACAACCAAGCTAAAGAAAGGCTAAAAGAATAAAAACGTAAAAAGAATGAATTCTACCGATTTAAAGATATAAAATTTATATCAATTGTAGTTAAATCTATCCCTATCAATAAAATAAAAAATGATCATATAATTGTATTTTATGATTTATTTGAATTCGCATGTATAAATTAATATATTCAATTTGGTATAGTTATTGATAACCTGATCTGTGTAATTTATTCGAGAGAAATCAGCATTCTTAAACCTTTGGAATGTTTTTCTAAGCCTGATATGTTTAAAAAATGAGATATTTTATTCGAAATTATACTTTTCAATCAAAACGACTTTTCTCAAAGCTTAATTTGTTTTAAACAGTATAAAAGTCACCAAATCATATTATTTGATTGTTATGACTTTGAACAAATACTGATGAGGAAATAGCCCTCGTAATGATGAAGATGGATTTCAGAAGGCCAATTTTAGCATTTTGATATAATAAATTAAAATTTATTGTGAATTTTTAGAATTATTTTGTAGTTTATATTAAAAAAATACCAGTGCCCTAGACAATACGAAATTAAGTTCCTGACAGACTTAAAAAATCCTTTTAAATTAATAGTTAAATGCTGACTTTTATAGATTCTTAAATTACATTGCTGTGTCCATGCAACGAAAAGAAAAGGCCCTGGAGCTCCATATTAATTATAAAAAGGGAAAGTGAAAACTATAAATTGCTTTGGTGTTGATGTATCTGTTGTACTTATTCACAATTGAAGAATAAGATATTGGTGAAAAATCAAAATGTTTTTTTTTTTTAGTTTTGAGTAAATGCTAATTATTCTAATATTTCTTCTTTTGAATCTTCATTTTTGTTCACACAGTTTAAAATGTGCTTGAATAAAAATTGAATTTTGTGAAAATTTGGATTTTGATTTCATTGTAATTTTTTTTTCAAGGTAACGCCAAAAACAATATTTAGCACTCAAATTCTAAAAATTCAATTATTTTACTTACATTTTTTTGCAGGCTCAAATATGTTAAATAAATATTCTTAAATTATAGAAATTATCCACAAGATCTTGTTGATACCGTTTAAGAAAATAATCTATTGCTCCAGAATATCAGATCAATTTAGATCTACCTGTTTTTAAAGGAGTGAAAAATAGCAGGCTTTATTTCCAAGAAGATTTTTCAAGATTTCTTATTTTAGTCGTTTCACCTTATTTGATAAAAAGATTTTTCTAACAATAGTAGTAATACGAATGTCTTTATATGGAGATTAACACACTTCCTAACAGACTTCTTAGAGGGCCACGGTGGCCTGGTGTTAAGGTCTCGGCTCGTAAGCCATAGGGCTCCAGATTCGAGACCCGACTCCACCGAAGAACCGTCGTGTAATGGGGTCTGTTGCACGTTAAATCCGTCAGGGCCAAACGTCCTCCACCTGGTGTGGCGTGGTGTGGAGAGGGGGATGCCAGATCAGGTGTCGTCCTCGTCATCTGACCGCGGTTCTAAATGACGACGTCCGTCCCTAAATAGCCCTAGTGTTGCTTAAAAGGGGACGTTAATATAACTAAACTAAACCTAACAGACTTCTGAATGGTTTGGTTGCATTACTGTAAATAATATCAATTAATTACAGTAATATTATTTTGAACATATTATAATTTCTCTCTTAAAAATGTTTAACTTTGAATTTTCAGTTCTTGAAACACGCCAAGGGTATCAGCAAAGAAATCGCGTCTGAAGCTGGAGAATTTTTCAAGAACTACAAAGAAGAGCTCGGAATTGTTTGGGAGGAAATCAAAGAAAGGATCCAGGAAATCAAGAATAGAAATCAATAAACTGTCTATATAAAAATAAAAGATCTTCTTTAGAAAAAAATGGATTTAAATTATTTTAAATCCCGCTTACAATCATATATGGCATTCAAAAGTTGCTATCAAAAAATTAAATAAATATATAAAAAAGAATGTGTGTCCTTAACTTATGAGTGTGCATTATTGTCGGGAAAATATAAGAATTTGTAAATTAAATAGAAAGTTCAAAAATCATTTTCTACTACTTTTCACGAATAAGTGAATAATTTTCTTCTTTTGAAATATTTTTAGAAACAGAATATTGAATAGATGATTTATACTTATTTGATCTTTAGTATATTGATACAAAATTGTAGTATTGTTTCCCCGGGCAATCGGTTCTCATAGTAAGCAAGAAAAAATTTATAGAACTACTCAATAAATGCTGATTAGATACCATGTCAATGACTCCCCTCCCCCCTAGTAATGGCAGCAAACTTACCTCCATTTTTAAGCATTGTAAAATGTATTATAAAGAAAGATAGGCTCTGTAAAATACAATAATTGTAATGATAACTTTTATAAGAGCTGAGATCCGTAGATTTTTCTCGAAAATTCCATAAGCTGCCTTGGATATTACACACATGCGAGAGAACTAAACTGAGTCAGTTAAGTTAATCCTCTCTTTGAAGTTTTGATTGTGGAGGAGAGTTTTAGATGAACTATTACTGTTCTATAAAAATGATTTGCTATATGCTATTTGTTGTTCTAAAGCTCTCATTCTATATGCTTCAGTTGTCTGTTGATACCTACATTTCATGTTTCATTTGGAAAATGAAGTTATTAAATGTATTATCAGCCACAGAGATCCTGAAATTAATTACAGACAGAGCTTTCATTGCGTATTTTGATTAAAAATTTTCCCTTCGCGATAAACATTTAATTCTTATATTAATTACAAAATATAGGGTATTGACTCTCTATATCACACTTGTATTATGTTAAAATTTCTAAACTGCAAATGTGAAAAAATTTAAAATATGGTCATTATAATTTTAAGTAAATATATGCAATGAGCTATTGTCTAAAATTTACAAGTGCTCATTCTCACTTTTTAAATAAAAAACAGAATTTCAAAATTTTATTTATGCATGAGACAGATTTGCTATTTGAAAATATGTTTTTGCCATATATTTAATGTTGGTGCCATATTTGAGAATATTTTAAGTTTTCTCTAAATTAGTTGTTATATGCAGATATATAAAAAAAGCATTACAATGCAACAGACAATAAAATACTTGACACAAAGAAATATAAAATAAAAATAAACAGAATGAATTTAATACAAACTTAATACATTTAATACACATTATTGAATTTAAAATGAATTTAATAAGTTTGGAGATGTAAATGTGTTAGAATACAATGCAGAACCCCAGCCACAACCATTAGTCTGATTTCACTTATTTTTTTTTTATTTCGAATGAAAGCTTATTACTACTAAGTACGCCATCAATGGTTGCTGGTTGCGTATCCTCAGATTTTGACAGATACCTCGAAATAGCTCTTTGAGTACCTCACATATTTAACTACTGGACGGAATTTGCCAATTATCACCACATTATAAACATAGCTAATGAATCAGAATGTTCTATGTTTATTGTGCAAGTATATTTTTAAATAGTTCATTTTTTGTTGTAATGTGTATATCTTCAACGTTGTTTGATTGATTAAATTAATACTATTAATTTGTTGGGCGAACAAATTTTCTATTTAATTATTTAAAAATATAGAAATAATTAAACTTATTAGCAATTGGGCATCTCAGTGTTGCATAAAGATAAGATACTTTTCAGAATCATTTCAAACTATTCTCAGCAAACAAGTATACAAGAGATAAACAAACAAAAATTGCCTGTAATCTGCAATCTTCTTAAAAATTAGTAAGAATGTCGCGAAATTGCGAAAGACATTTGAAATTTATCAGCATTTAAAAATAAAATTATTTTATTGGGTGAGAAAATTTCAGTAGATCCGAAATTTATATTTTTAATGTTTTTAAGTAAATAATTATCGATGTCTCATTTTATATTTTAAAATCTGTTCCACGTTTCTTTGAATTATAATTTTTTCTATGATATTTGTAATTTTCTACATCTTCCTCGCCAATTTGTATGCGCCTTGAGCCCTTCTGGAGAGAGAATTAAATCAATGCATTTCTCCGAAGGCTCGTATTTCCTTTCCATTTTTTATTTTACAAAAGCTAAAAAAAATATGACCGTCATTGAATTAATATTTTCTACACAGAAAGAGCAGTTGTCATAGCTTTCATGTCATTGTACTTTGGTAAAAGAATGGTTTCTCCCTTTTCATTTGGATCGCCATCTTCATTAGATTCGGAATCGACTGAAATTACTTGAGTTCCACACAATGCTGTGTAATTCTCCGGTATGACTGGTTGGAAGAATTTAACAAAGTTGGTGAGTGGACAGTATTCAGTGCACCCGTCCAGCACCAAAGGGTGAGGTACTTGGTCACCTCCCATCTCTGGGTTAGTAGAGTTAAAGAATAGCGTGCGTACAGTGTACTCTTCGTCCTGTTTGTACATCTCAAAGGTGATGGTGGCACAAGGAGGAGGTCTCAGACCATTGGATAATTTCATTGCTGATAATACCGCAGCAAGGTTCCAATCATGCTGAAAAGTTACCAATGCATAATTATGGGGAAAAAAAACTTAATTTTTTGATATTATAGTAAAAATTATCAGTACATTATACAAATACAAATTTATGTGATAGAATAATTGAGAAAAATTTGGGGAAGTAATGGTATGTCTTGGCTGTTAAAGATTACTAATATGGCTCATAAAGTTTTATTTCACGAAATTGTTTTTTCTCAGAATCCGTTAGATGGCGCCATGGCTCTAATAATGATTTAATGAGAAAAATTTCACTTATGTATCTTATGATATGATTTCTGAAATTCTTTTCATGCATGGTTAGGAAAAGTTTTTTTGTATTAGTTGCGTTGCAGTAATTTGCTATTTTATAGCAGCATATTATAGCTGTTAATCAATCTGTAATTCCTTAAATTCTTGCAAATTTATAGTGTGAAGTTGAGTATTCCTTTAGCCTACTATGCGCAATCAAAGATCTCACATTGAGATTTATTAATTATCAGTTCCAGTGTAAGCTATTATAGATAATTTTAAAATTTATAGTTTTTGTTTTACACATTTTTACAATATCTCCACTATTTTTCAGAAATTTTTATATTAAACGAATCAACAATTAAAAGGGCATGAAGTAATATCTGTGAATAAGTTTATAATTTTATAAAATATTTTGCCACTAATTAAAATAAGGGCAAAAATTTTGAAATTAACTGGAGTTCATTTCTGTTTGTCATGTGCTATTATAAGTTTTTGTTGATTTGCCCATGAATTATAAAGTTGTTTAATGCAGTATTCATATGAGAGAGACAGTTTTAAAAATAAACATTATAGGAAATCTCTAATCAGGTGACAGATATAAAAAAAAACAACCCGGAGTGGTGTTTCCAAGTTATATTTTCTTTAACAATATGAAAAAATCTCTACGATTTATTTTTTTTATCTAATAAGCTTGCGAATCCAAAGGCCAATTTGTATGTAAATGAATCTACTCAACTGAAGAATATTTCTAAAAGCAATTTTTTTTTTATTTCATGTGTTTAATTAATGCTGTGTATTTAAAAAGCTCATTAAATATTTTATGAGTAGAATATTGAAAGTTTGTTTCTAGATTGTAAAAGTAAATCGTAAAAGATTCCAATTAATATTTCATTAAATAAAATTATTTATGATTATAAAAAATACAAATAAAAAATTATCCGCTTCGATCATAATCAATCGATATTTCAGTATTAACTGAATATTATTAATATGGTGTAAATTAAAATCTAATATTGAATCAATCATGCATAAAAGAAGATACCATTGTTAATTCCCATAAAATCTAGAAAACAAATCGAAGTTCAGAATATTAAAAATATTCCCACAATCCATCCCTGATATTAAACAAAACTTTTAACCAAACAGCATCAAGTTAGTTGATAATAAAGACATAAAGAATTAACTTGTTAAATTTCTTTGCAACACGAGATTTTCGAATGCTTGTTTAAAACATCTTAGATTAGAAATTTCTTTATAAAGAAGCTATTTGAATTAGTAATTTTGAACGTGACAATGAACTAGAAGTAATTCTCATGAAAGATTAAAACTAGACTTCACACCATTTCAAGTTTCATACAAGATGTCCATTAAAGTCCTTTTACACAAACACTCACATTAAGTTGAGAAAAGCGAGAGCCATTCCGGCAACCCGGTATCTAGATGAAGTAGAGTGAGCTTGCGATAAATGGTGAGTGGTTACAGCGCCACCTGGCGGTTATCGCTCGTATTTCTGGTAAAAGATGCGGGAAAAAAGTCAATTGCAAAATTATGTAGAGTCCGATGATATTGAATTTGTTTACTTACCGTTACGTACACGCTGACAATAATTTCTGGATCTGGGTTCTTATCATGCATGGTCTTTACTCGCATTCTCACAGACAGAAGATCAATTAGAGAACCTAAAACAATAAAAGAAGTCAAAATATTTCAAGAATGAAACAACGCTTACTGGTTTAGTTACTGGACTGCTAACCAGAAGGTCCCAGGTTCTAATCCTCGAGCATCTCAATTCGCCTCATTTGGTGAGAATGAGGCGAATGAACCTTCGCCGGACAATGAATCTTCATACAACTGTTGTGGTGCCATCCACCCGCAATAAAAGTCGTCGGACTCACGTGACGTAGCAACCCAAAAAGTCGCCAGAGGCCCATTAGAACGCACAAAAAAAAAACAACAAAAAAACAACGCTAGCCATAACGCTTGGTGCTATTCAAACTGGGTATAGGCCCATTAAAACAACAGCTACTAATATTATATCACCACTCAACGCCATATCGTTCGACTCACTGGAGGGAGAGTACTGTGGTGAATAGCATATAAGCCAGTAACAGCGCTTTTGCCTGGAGAACTGTTTTGGTATAATCGGTTAGATACTAGACTGCTAACCACAAGGTCCCAGGTTCTATCCTTCGTCCATCCCAATACCTCCTCAAGGTAAAAAAAATGGCTCATGATAATGAACTACTTCATTTACAAACAAACAAGCCATTCTAAAAATAAATTTCGATAAGAAGTCAAATTTTATAAACTTGGTAAAATTTATTATTATTTTTTTACTGGGCATGATTATTTTTGTATTGATCCCTGCAAGGTGTTAGAGATATTCAATAATCGAAATCTGAATTCTTTTGTTAAGATGATATTACTCATAGAACTATAGCGAGAATGAGATATTAATCTTTTTTTATATACTTTCTGTACATTTCTGACATAGATGTAATATTAACAAGTAACAGTCATTTTTAGTGAAGATAGAAAACATTGAAATAGATTCGAACAACTGCGCATTACTTATATCAATTTCTTGATCTTATATGCATTTATAGTGTGAAAGGCAAGAGCAGGAGGAGTCAATTATTTAAACTCAAATGAAATATTTAAGAAATCGGAATCATTGAATTCACTGTCTTGGCTCAAAATCATTCGGAACTAAAGATAATCATTTATTAATTCACACAAAATTAATATTACATTTGCTTATGTATTTACAGCTACGGAATAAGCAACTTAATTATTACACGGACAAGAACAATTTTTCTTTTCTTTTAGAATACTTGCATTAATGAAGAATGTTCTCTAGGAAAGACACAATTTTAGAAAGAACAATATGTTCAATTTTTAAAAACATCAGTATTCCAAGATTTAACAGCGTGAGAAATTGTATTAAATTACAAATGTCTTCAAATAGATATAGATATATTTTTCACGATATTATCCAGCATTCGAGATATAGATTAACATCGTGCAGATATCGTAGAATACCTTTCATTAATAGAATAAAAGTGATATTTTTTATATCTACAAATAGATATAAAAAAATATTTTTGGCATGCTGTTATAAAAAAATACTTTCTTAAAATTTTTTTTAGCATTTTCAGTAATATTATGGTAAGAAATTTTGTCATATTATTTGGTGGTTTTGAAAGTCCTCACAGCGATTTCATCATAGTCCTGTGATAGCAAATCAAAATTATGAGGACATGCCCAAAATACCACTAGTTTTGCTTTGAAACGAAACAGTATTCTATAACTGAATTAAATGAAACTTAAATATAAGCAGTAGTGCCCAAATATAATACGATTACTCTATTTTTTTCACTTTGTAGATATTCAAAAAATAAATGCTTATGAATCATTCAAAAAAACGATTAATTAAATTTTTTGCTAATTTATTTTAGGATTCTTTAATTATATTAAGAATTAGATCTTACCTACTTTTAACTGCAAACTTGTGGTTGAGTTATAGAGCCAAGTATATGCATAATCCGAAATGCGCTTCATATCAGACAGGTACATTCTGGCCCATCTTGGCACCTTCAGACCGGCTTTTTGCTGTCGAAAAATTAATAAACGAATTAATTAAAAAGATGGAGTTTTTTTTTTTTTTCGTATAGTGAATTAATTGTATTTTCTGACACCTTTATCAATATCTTTAATGGTTTAGTTAATGTTTGAATTGCTTGTAATCGAGTATTAAGATTCTCATAATTTAATTCCTTCATAACAAGCCCATTACATACAGACAGCCAATCCCAAATAATTTCATTTCGCCAGTGCTGATACGAGTTGAAATATATATATGCAAATCTCGATTATGCCCTATAATTTTTATTTGCATAAAAGGTTCATAGATGGCAGCACAAAGCAGGTACTAAGATACGTCAGAATCCACATTTATGCTCCGTCATTTACGTAATACTTTTAGTGGGTATTCTCAGATTAAATTTGTGTGCTTATTAGTGTCAGTGCATTCCCGCTGTTTACATCAGTATTCACTAAAAAGTATGAAAGATGAATATTTCTATATCGGTAATAATACGTATACCTAGAACACGCTTCACGTTTTGAAAAATTTCAGTTTAAATGTTTTTCGAATTTTTAAAATTTTGCAAAATAAAATTCTCAAGTAAACAAGGGACTTTAAATCTATAATAATAACGATATTAGTAAGGAATTTTTTCAAAGATACTCCAAATTTTGAAGTATCTGAGATGTGTAATAGCAGTCACTGTTTACTCCTGGTGTGTGCATCGTGTGCCGTGGTTTAGGATTTCTAGCTTCAGAGGAGCCAATTGCTAATAATAAATTTGAAATTTTGCGCAATCACATGGCTATTAAAATTCATTCAAAGAATTATATATTCAGCACGGCATTTGCCTGAAATTGATATCATATTATGTCGATATATGCCATTTACTTCTGAATATTCCATAAACGGTTTGTGGCTTTGAAGAATAATATAAACGTCACCGATCTTTTGATTCTTACTTTGAATTTGTACATTTCTTTCCATCGTTATGTGACATGGAACAACAATATGCCGTCTAGAATTTTTAACTTCAAAGGATTTTTTTTATCTTTTATTTTATTTTAAATAGTACATTAAATAGAAAAAAAGTACTTGTGATCATTGAAGTTTAAGTATATATTCAAATATATGACATATATAAGGGAGGAAAGAGGACGCTGAATGCTTTGAATCCTGTCTTGATAACTATTGTTTCATCTTTTAACCTGAATAGTCAATGGAGCCAGATTATGAAAAATGTAGTATGCATGTGAATTTGGAACTATCAAAAAATCGTATGTTAAAAGCCATGGGCAGCGAAAATACGAAATTTTAATTTATTACATGGAACCACCAACGATAAATAAAACTGGCTATCTATCGTTAGTGGTTTAAAAGTGTGTATTTAAGAGTCTAATAATACAAGCTGCATGGAAGCATGTCTTATAAAATAAATAACAAGACATATTTTTTTCATTCATTATCATAATTATTCTATAATTTCATCAAATTTTAAATTTATTTAAAATAATTACATGTTAATTTCTTGGCACGATATTGGGAAAAATTATGATTTGCATATATGAATGTTTATAAATGATGACTAATGTCCCTAAATGATGGTATCATTCACAAATATCATAAGCGCGAATAAATAGTTCTTTCCAGTTACAGCATTCACATTTTAACTCGTTTAATCCAGAACCTAAAGGAAAAGGCCTACCATCACGTAATTGCTTTTAAAGTATAGAGAATGAGTTAAAAGTATGCAGGGAAACTTAATGGGTAAGTTAGGAATAAAGACATTTTTTTATGGTATCAATGGTATGGTTTTTTTTATGGTTTTAGAAAAGATTTCGTACAACTTCTGAAGTAGAGATAAACGTTTTCGTTAGCGTTCTGAGAATTCATGCCTATAGATAGGGCAACCTAACTATTAGCACAAGATATTTTACAATATATCCCTAATGTTGTCAAATATTCTAAATACCATAAAATATTGTGAAGATATAGTGACAACAATGTCGTGAATTATATATTTTGAAAAACATACCCCGGAGCTTACTCTTGTCGTCTAGGCAAGCATTTTTCGTCATGTGGTTTAAGAAAAAAGCGGAGCTATAATGATTCTGTGATATGGAGTTAACGTATTATCCGTTAAACTCATTCAATCATGTGAAACTAATTATGTACTAAGACTAGTGAGTTATTTCTGTACTCATTTCCTCTGAAGATTCGAAGATAATGTGGGATTTCATAGCTATAGTTATTGTAGTACTATCTGGGTGGCTGTCTGTGAGCAAATTGGTAGCTTCCTTAATGTGTAATGATCTTTGTGTGGAAGTTGTGAATTTTTTACTATTGCTGATGACAAGCAATTTGAATATCATTTTAGCTTTGTCTTAGCCTTGGACTACCCTGGGAAAAATTATAACTTTGCAATCTAGCATTACTTTTTTTTTATGAAACTATATTTTATGTTGTTGCTTTCCTGCAAAATTCCATTGTCTTCTGTATGTGTTATAATCTTTATCTGGTGTTTTATTGCTTTCAATAATACAATATACTGTCACATCGATACGATATACTATTCCATCAATCGACATCGCACACTTAGCGATCTGACGCTACATTTGAGACTTTCCCCCAAAACTGATTTGTTTTTATACCTGACATAGATTTAAAATTTGTTTAAATAGTCTCAACTGATCCCATGGAAATACAAAGCTTAGCATGGTCAATTACTAATTGAATTTTTTATATTGTAAAAATTAATGAAACTCTTTAGATATCACTTCTTTACGAAAAAGGGATTTTTATGTTTTCTGGTTTAATATCCTACATTAATTAAATTACACGAAGATGATGTATTTGATGAGCTGATTGGTTTCGAAGTTGCATGTCATGATCTTTCATACTTCCTCAGTCTTACGATTTCGAGATTAATTCTTCATAAATCGCAGTAATAAATGGAAAATAGTCTGCTTCATTTTCTTTAAATGGATTATATTGTATCAAATACAAATAAAATTACATTACATATAAATACAATTTTGTATTATACCCAAATAAAGTATTCATACCTCTTTATAAATTGTGTCATACAGAAGAGCGACATCAAGCTGATCTTCGATTATCATCCCACTATTTTCGCTCCAATATGAATATAAGAACTAGAGACAGAAGATATTTGAATTAGAGATGTTATTCTATACAATGCAGCTCAGACAAGTATTAAAAATATAAGATGTGTTCACAATATCATATTTAATACTTTAACATAAATTAAGAATTATTTTAAAATGGAAATAATGATTATAAGAACTGAATTTAGACTTGAAGCTTGTTTTAGATTTAGACATTTTATAAATCTATGCAGTGCACACGAGACATCTTTTTTAATAAGACGATCAGTTAAGTTTCTTATTTCTGCACATTTTATTATATTAATAATTTATTTTAAATTAATATTTTGTTACATTCTTAACTTTGTAAAAATGTATATATATTTGCCTATTATAATTCCGAATTACCAGAAATCCTTGTTTATACAGAGGTTTGCTGAAGCAGATGTTTAATATTTATAAATATTCTAATAACTCAGTGAATGTAATGGCACATATATGAATCTGGTCAATTGAATTGATAAAGTATTGTTACGAATCTGTGATGCTGCTTCCCAGCATAGCTGGTTCCATAGGAGGTCCCAGAGCTTGGCGACAAACTTTGCGACGAATTTGGCGACTTTGGCGCAAAAATAGATTATACTCGAAACATCGAGAATTTTCCCGATCCGTCCAGAAGGAACCGAGATACGCGTCGAACGTTCCTGATTGGTTGAGAGGCTTCTAGCCCCGCCTCCTGAGACCTATAAAAGGAATCAGCCGCAGCTGCCCGGCAGTGGTGGACTAGTGGAGTCGAAGAGTAGTCGGGATCGACGATTAAGAACTGGCCTTCCAGAGATAAGCGGAGCAGCGACGGAGTGAAGCTAGTGCTGAACTAAGCTGTGCGCTACTGTCTGCAGTAGAGATTTGTTGTATGCTGCTGTGTATGCTGTTGTATGCTGCACGTCTCGGCTGAAGATAATCGTCTTCTGTGCTGTATATAGTTGTCGTCTTTGTGCTGTCCTGTGTGTCTTCGTGTAAATAAACGTCGTTGTTTTATTTTCTACTGCCACCTGCTGATTGAGCGTTCTCCACACCATATAACTCCCACCATCCAAACGAACCCCGGAAATTTAACAGTATTAATATTATACTAATATTTATCATTTACCAAATTTGTATTTTTTAAGAAGTTATTTATTTGACAAGTAAGGAAATAGAAGTTTTTAATCGATTTTATTGTGACACCTCTCAGGTGAGAGGTCCTAAGCAACTACCTATTCCGCTTAAAGCACAATTGATTAAGTATATAGAACAAAGAGATAAAATAATTGAATAATGTCGTATTTTCTTCAAACTTATGGTGTCATTTCGAATTTCAAAAGTATTTTGAAGTTCTGATTTCAAATTTTAGTCGCTTAATAAAGCTATAAGTAGAAGAAAAAAGTACTATATATATAATCTTATTAACAACAATTGTCGTGTTGCCAAAATACCAAGAAAGCAAACTGCCAATTATATTTACAATATATAATATAAATTTATAAATTTCTCTAAAAATGACATTTTAGAGAATTTATTTTAATAACAGTTACTTCTGCTTGATTTTAGAATTACAAAATTGATTAATAGATTACTATATTTTTATTTCAATTTCTAAATCAACTTTTATTTCATTGCATTGTCTGATATATTTTTCAAAATTTTGGGCCATTTTATTAAAATTATGAAAGATTTTAAACACAAAAGCCTATATTAAGTGTTTAATATAGCTCTTCTAATTAACAGTTTTCTGTTTTAGATGAAAAGGATCTTCACTTTTAGAAAGTCATAACTCAAACTTTCTTCTTCCCTAGCTAAGTTATTTATGCATAGGAAAGAAACTTGATATTTTTTACTATTCATTTATTTTTTAATCCAGCAGTGTACGGATCGCTGTACTGAAATTTGTTCTGTATATTTTAAATGCATGAATGCTTAGTTTTCCGTTTATCACTATCAAGAAAATTTGAAAAATAAATGCTGGGGTAGGTGTTGCTCTTAAATTTTACGAAAGCTCAAAATAACTAGTCTTTTCCTGGAATCGCTTATTCACGACTTCATATAAGACGTGAAAAACAGCTTAAACTAAAATACGCCTATTATACAAAATAAAATTTATTTGCAATGCATAAATTGTTCGTCAAAATAATGAATTTTACATAGAAATATTTATGAAAAATATTACTCTTTCTCTGTTAGATTTTTAAACTCTAAATAAACATTTTCATACTATTTTTTTTTGTGATTTATGAAGCAATTTTACTAAATTATATTGTAGTATATCCGCTAAATTTCCAATAATTACAACTATATAAAAAAGATAAAAACAAAAGTAATTAATTCTTTGAGCAAAATTGCTTTAAGGTGTACGTACACACTTGAAGATTTTTTTTTAAATTTTAACTCTAAAAATCTAGTTTTTTCACAGTAGATCATAAATATATGTTTAAACTCATTTAAATGAGAAAAACCATATTACACTAATTATTAATTAATTAAATAATATTTAATGAGCTAATTAGCCTATTTTTTGAAACATGATATCTTAAATTCTAATTTGTACAGACACACAATTCTAGTTGGAAATGATGCCTAATATTAGTCTTCATGTTGTCTGCCTCAAACAAGTTATAAAAATATATAGTTTATTTTTAACAATTTTTCCATCAACGATGAATAGAAGAAGCGAGATTTTTTCTGTCATTTTAACATTTTAACAGCTATTAAAAATGTATTTCTATAACTATAACTTTGATTGAAGCACAAAACATCCGCTATTTCATACAGATTATTTTGATATATAAATAACTGTATTTGGTTCATTTCTTGTTGAGTTATAATTGTTTGAATGAAGCAACATAGTGGAAAAATATCGTTCTTCATAAAATGAGTTTTAAAAACACCGTAACTAGAGTTTTTAATGAAAGCACCTCAAGAAAAATAATTATAACTCGAGAAATATTTCGAATATCGACAACATCTTGGTATCGTTTGAAAGCTAAAAAATCAGAGAACATTATTAATCAATAAAAAAAAATTTTCGATAATTTGAACGATATTCGAAGTTTCAAGTGTGTACATACACCTTAAGAATAATAGAGAATTTTATCAAATTTACCAAGAAATTATTGTACCTCATCTTTTCTCACATGTTCTCGAAATGGCTGTGAACCGAGTATTCTTGATCTTTCTTCTAATTGCGTCAAGCACCTGTCTTTGTAATTAAAGAACTGAAAGAATAATATTTTAGTTATTGTAATGATACATAGAATATCTATTGATACAAAATTGATAATGTAATAGATATTCAAGTAACTGCATATCGCTTTCATTTTATGACATCAAATAAAATTAATCCATTATTTTCTTTGACACAAACATTTTTTTAGAGAAGTTAATTTTTAATTTAATTTAATTTTCAGTTTGAAATTTGTGAATTAGAAATATTTCTTGTACTATCAAAATATTAAATACAAGTATCACATATTTAAGATAAATACATGCCAGATATTCGAATTACAGCATCGTCGTCAACTGACCAATTATGTATCCTTGCAAAATATAAGATGCCCTTGAACTCAGGGGCCAGTCCTTAAGGGTGGTTTAAATATGTATAAAGAAGCATTTTTTGAATAGCAAGAAGAGGTTGCAAATGGAAAATTTTGTCTGAAAAAACAAATTTGCTGAGAAAATGAAAAGAAAGCTTTTTACGTACATAATATTACAGTCAATGTAAGAATCTGTACAGGCCTGGTAGCTTCTAGCAAGTGACTGTTTAGAAGATACCTGGCGTTTTAAAAGCAGTTATAGCAGCAACTGAAAGTTTTGCAATGGGGCCTTATCTGAGTCCTTAGGTGTCTCGTGGACACAGCATTTTCACCAACCTTCTACTTATTTACACTTACTTATTCCACCTTCCTTTTCCATTCATTTCATTCCCATATTTCTGTACAAAAATGTTTCTTTATATGTATTTTACTTACCATTAAAGGGACAGGAAATAAGCAAAAATGTACGAAAACATGAAATTTTATTTGTACCCTTTCTTCACCAAAATATATGTTTATATTCAACTAAAAGTGTTATAAAATGTTAAATGAGCATTTGAAGGGACTAGAGGGAAATAAATACATCTTAATGACTTTTCACACAATGATATTGAATTTAGAATCAAATATCCTTGAGATGTTCCAAGTGTCTTAATTTTTGAAGAAATTGGATAGAATTGATAATGAAGATTTCGATTAAACATTAAAATAAAATAGGGTATGCATTTTATATTTCGAGTTTTTTTTAGATAGTTGTAAGTCAATTTTAGTTTAGAAAAACATAAAATTCCTATTTAATTCAGTAAGTGTACATAAGAATATTTCTAAAAAAATAACACTTAATTGGAATTTTAAAATTATACACAGTTTTGTTCCAAAACTATTTATATTGAGTAATAAGGGGGAAAATGTTAGGAAAAGTTAAAAATTAAATCCCCTGGAACATTCTGAAATTTTTAAAAATTATATATCCATTACTTTTTTTAAAAATAATACATTTCGTTAAAAAAAATTTCATTAAGAAGTTTGAGGTAATCATATATTAATATGTATGCATAAAAATTTCTCAACTTTAAGGGAATTATTCGCAAAAATATCTATTACAATCTACAGTCCCCTTAATGTTTTGCCCATGAATTGATGGTCTCCTTACATGTATTATATTACAAAGCTAAATGTACTGCATTTGATAAAATTATAGCATATTTTCAATAAATATTTTCAAAGTACAAGAACACAACCCCAAAAATAGAGAAAATTGAAGAAAAAAAATCGAAAAATAATGAGGATAGAAAAACTATTCCGAATTTTAATTATAAATGAAATATCAAATCAATTTGTTAAAATCAATTTGAAAAGAAAGAAAAAAGTGAAAAAAAAGCATTCACAAAAGTTCATGACAAGAAAGAAAAAGTTTTATAAAGTTGCTATTAAAGCAAATCAAGAAGCTTACAATATCATGTCTCTCCATGTAGCAGAGAACTATGGGTTGCCATTTGAATCCCGGCATGAACTGCCACTCTTCAGTGGGAGCGTACAGCGATGCCAGGAAGGAGATCAAGCTGATGGTTGAACGATCTTCGAACGAGCTGAAAGCGTCGACCTGTAAGAAAAAAATTATGACTGGTCTCCTTCATTTCTTATTTTCTCGAACAGGAAGTATGTAAAGACAAAATACAATAATCATGAAAAAATTCGAATTAAAATTTAGAGGAATCTTTATGTTTAAGACCTTATTAAGTCCGAAAAATACTTTTTTTTGGTATTATGTCTGTTTGTCTATGAACAAGATAACTAAAAAAGTTTTGAGTTGAATGGATGAAATTTGGTATATGATCTTTAGACCAATTTTGTAAATTCTATTGAATATTCAATAAAAATCCATGTAGAAGTCTGTCTGTCTGGATGCCCGAATACAAGTTAACAGATAACTAAAAGAACGGAGAGAGCCTCACTCTTAAAATTTGAGCACATATTAAGATCTAAAAAGTAGATCCTTTATCAAATTGAAAACCCAATCCATTAAGAGCTTGTCTGACAATCGGTACTTTTACATGCGTGTAAATGCTAAATCAAAAGCGCAATGACTTAATTCAACTGAAATCGAGTATATTTTGTAGTTATAGTTTAAATTCTGTGTCAAATGGTAAAACTTAACTTATATTAATTTCAAAACTTAAATATTAAAATGAAGATAACTTACTTCACCGGGATCTGATGTGATGAAATGGTCGTAAAATCTTCTCAGGAATTTGCCCATTTCATATTGTTGCAACTTGCCTAACTATAAAAGCAAATTTGTTTTTTAGGAAACAATTCATCATTCAAAAATCTGGTTAAGATTTATTGCATGCCTGATTTTGGGTAATGATTAAATGGATCAAGATGAATGAAATATCTTGAGAAATTATTACTCTATATAAAGCATAATTTTAAAGCTGTTTAAAATAATTAATTCCGTGCAATTATATAATTCAGAAAATTATTTTCAAACACAGATCTTAGTGCATATTCTGCAAATATATGTCGAAAGAATAATTATTTTCAATTTGAAATAAAAAAAAAATGTATCTTTTAAGATTTTATACAGTTTGTTACTCTACTGAAACTGTAGTGTAATATCATGCTGCCATCTAGTGATTAAAATTTATACCATATTTATTTTAACAAAATAATGCTTTCTGTTATGCTATCGTTGAAACTCTCGCAGTTTGAAGTTTGATACAGGATATTCCTAATGATATAATTTGCCAAGTAAATAACACTTCATAACCCTCTCACATTAATATGTAAACTAAGGTCTTAGGTTTTTGAACCTGATACAGTTATTCGTAAATCTCATTATAATTTTGATAATAAAGAATTTATAAAAAAATTCTTCACAAGATAATTGGAGAAGAAAAATTTGGGATGCATTTTATAATTCTTTAATGCAGTCATAATGCAATTGATACACTCATTCCTTAAATTTGTTATAATTTTTGATAATAAAGAATTTTAAAAAATGTTCTTAAGACAATTAAAGCGGAAAATTTTGGAATGTGTTTAATATTTCATTTATTTCGAACTCGTGTGTAAAATATTTCTATGTATTATTGGAGATAAATATTATCCAATCGTTTGGCTTAATTTTACCTTTGGGAGTAAACCCATTCCTTCTGGCCAATCATCTTCGGTGTTCTCATCATTCGGGTAGAGTGAGAGCGGAGCATAAAAACCATTGGTTGTGAGCTAAAATAAAATATATATATATATATATATATAAAATCACTAAAAACATTTACTTTCTTAAAAATCTAATTTTCCAAAAAATAATAATTTTTAATGTCCACATGAAATACTAACCAATAAAAATAATTCCTAACAACTTCGCAAAATCAGGTAGTTATTAAAGTTGTATTCTTAAAAACAGCCTAGTGTTTTTTTTTTAACTATAGCTATATTTTTTTCTTAAGGGGTAATTATGGCATGATACATTTTTTTCTCTGTATTTTATTCCCGAATTTATCACATGTATCAGCAATTTTATTTTTGTTTCTTCTGTAATATGTACTATAATGGAACTATCATTTTAATATTGATTTATTTAATAGAGAGAGAGATTTTTATTTAATAAAACAATTTGAACATTATTTCACCCTTCAGGAATTGTTGGGACTATTGTCTCTTTCATATTGGATATACAAATGACACTGCTGTTTTTTAAATGATGACTGCTGATTACTACATGTTAGCATATAAATTGGATACAACATTACAACAACATTTCATACTTCTTATTTTATCTATATTTGAAATATAAATTATAATTAAGTATGACTAGTTTTGGATGCAAATGCAGCATAAATGGAATGTATATTTCATATTTTATAAGACAAAAACAGCTGCAGAAATGATTTGCTTGATACTAAAACTGTACTGCGAATTATGTTCTGCTACCTATAACTTGAAAAATGTAAACAAAACAAATAGTATGGGAAAACTACCTAAAAATCTAAAGGCAAGATATTGGAAATATTATTAATTGAATAACCTTAATAATCACAATTTTAATAATGGATTAATGATGAAATGATGTCCAAATTATGCTGAAAAATAATAAAGTTTTCTTATAATGACAATAATCACCCACAAATGGGTAAAATTCTCAAATTCTATAAAAGTTCTTCGTTGGTATATGTTGTTCTACTCGTATTATCCAACGGAGGAATCTTCCGCCAATTACTGTTTTTATGATCAATGTAGAATGTTTTTTCTGTAAAATTGTTCAATTTTTATGATAAAATTAAAAATATTGGCCTCAGAATCGATTGTTGAAACAAATAACTTTTACATCCACTGGCCAGTGGCTGGTTTAAAGCTGTGGTTTCTGTTAAACTATTTTAAAATCTTTCTTCCATTTTGAATATAAATATTTTTATTTTACTTGGGAAAAAAAAAGACGAAATCGTGTTTATATTACCAATACTTAGAGAATTTTATTTTATAGTAAAAGATTCTACTGAATATAGTTGATTGATGTGAGTTAGTTAGTGTCTAAACTCCCAATTTTTGGATGATAATTTGGTGGAGCTGAAAATAATACAGACAAAAAAATCGGACAGTAGGAAATAATATATCCAACAAAATAAAAGAACGGACGAAACATTAGCAGACTCTAGAGGAACAGAAACTTTAGAGTGCAGCCTATTGATAGCTAGGCGATTATTTAATTTGATTGGTTGAAATGAGCAGAAATTTAACTATAGTCTCACAACGGACAAAAGATTTATTATTCATAACAATAAAAAATTACTACTGATTATTATTAAAAGTACTGAAATTAAACTGATAAACCTAAAATTTTAATATTTTTTTTTTTCCTCACTGATTTAATTTTTTTTTTTTTTTTTTTTTTTTTTTACTGAATAGATAGAAAGACCAGTGGAAATGGCAGCTAAAATTCTTCTGCAGCATTACATCGTGAAGCCTGAATGAATTAAGAAGAGTGCCCATTTAAATTATGTCTAATTGAAAAAAAGTTTAGATTAAAAAAAAATTGGAAACTTAATAAAATAGATCTCGAGTTATAAGAGTTTAGACGTACAGTGGAAAAAAAAATTAGTATGAAAAATATTAATGGAAAGGGGATCATTATCCTTTGTAGATTCTTTCCTAAATGAAGGAAATGACTTTTTTGTGATTCATATAAGATACACGTATTTTATTATTACGGATATTTAATGAAATTCCTTGAATAGTTTAATTTCCGATTTCTTTTTATGCAAAAATTAAAATCTCAACGGTTTTCTACTGACTATGTTTGTTAGCATCCATTCTATGAATAAAAGCTTAATGTTGTTTTTTTATGGCTGATGTTTTTTTTTTTTCGTATATACATAGATAAACTTTCTTTAAAAAAATTTAGACCAAAATTTGATACAAATTTATAATTTTGGTTTAAAGACTATACTAAATTGCATTTGTTTACCATGTTGTCTTTCATATCTGTCATATTAAGAGATAATTTTTTATTTATTGATGGAAATCAATAAAACGCAATAAATTCATAACAATTTTGAAATCTAATTTTTTTTTTTTTATGATTGCAATTATCACTTACAAAATTATTTCTTTGAAACGGAAGTAAAAATGTATTCCGTTAATTAAAGATTTTTAAATTTACTATAAGCTTGATTTTTTGTATGCATTTTTGTGGAAGTAAATGAGAAGTATTTAACATTTTTCAATCTATTTAGCTGTATAGATTCAATCTATATAGCTAAGCGACTGCATAGGTAAAATGATTTTACAATAGTACAAAGTTTCTCACTTCAGAGGACTGTTGAATGAATTCTATTGGTCCGAATGAGATAAAAGTTGAATTACAAATAATTAAAATAATACGTTTGACATTTATTAAATAAAAAGTTTTAGTAAATATATCCTCCGATATTTGGCATTGTATGCACGTAAAATATTTGATATGCTTTATAAATGTTAAATAATATAAAAAGTAGCATGAAAATTTCTGAATATATCCCCTTCAAATTCAACAATGTGCTTTAATCGCAGTACCATTTTTTCCACTGCTACCTGAGGTAAGTCCACTAAAATACCAAGAATATGACTTCGAGTGCTGCCTTTCAGATCTGGCACAGATGGTGACTTTTGAAAACAGATATTGTCCTTCAGGAAATCCTACATCCCAACATCGTACAGAGGTCTCATCATCATGGTCTCATCATCTAACGAATGATGAGACCATGCTATTAGAAAATGACTGCTAATCACCATTCATCTATGAAATGCTGTTTTGCAATTGCTTTACAAGAATGATCAATGTGAGTATCCTGTATGAAAATAATATCTTGAAGGAGTTCATGCTATAGAAGTTGTGGAATTACAAAATCTCTCAGCATATTACGATACCATTTTCTTGTGACGGAATAAGTTTTAATCCCATTTGCAAGTTATCTCTTTAAAAAAATAATCCAACGATAAAGGCAACAGCAAAACCTTACAATACGATCACTTTTTCATTGATTGGTCCTGGATAGCTTGAAGGTATTCCGTTACTAGAATTAGAGAGTTTTAAGTGTGAATTTGACCATAGAGGCAAAAGTGAGTTTCATCCTTCCACAGAATATTTCATGGCCAAATGACACCAGCCCCTACTTCAGCAAGGAACTGAAATGCAAAAGTTCTGAGAAACTTTGAATCGTCGTCCTGCAATAGATGCCTAGGCTTGATTTACAAGGATAAGAATACAAATTCCATTGCATGAAAAAAAATTATACAATGGAACACAGCATATGCAAAAAAGAAATTGGAACATTCACACTACTATACAGCAATTTATTGATGGCTTCAGTGACAACTACAATCACCTATTTTGACGATAGAAGATAAAAGACGAGATTTAATTTCGTCTTTTACCTGAGAAAATGAAAAATTGCTCAGTTGTTTCAAATTTTTGTATCATCTTGTTCAGAGTGCATGAAGAATACGACGGAATTTTTTTTACAGCTACAACGGAATTCTATTAGTTTTGGTAGAACAATATTACCAACAGCTTATTTTCTTCCGACGTATTCATGATGTGCAGAGAAATAACTTCTCGCCATCTTTTTATCCAAAGAATAAATGCTAATAGGATGAGTTGCATTGCAAATATAGTTTCAAATTTAAATATATGCAAAGAAAAACCATTTGTGGCCAGCTGCATGCGCTTGATATTTATACACCAGCTGCATGTATAAATATCAAGCGCTTCCTTTGAATAATCTATAGTTTGAATTCCATCTTATTTAGATCAATAGAACGAATTCTAAAGCCATCTGAAGGGGGAAACTTGTTTCTCGCTAACCCTTTATATTCCCTAATCCCTTATTCCCGTTCTCGATCAACAAAAAAAGCCATTTAAAATATGTTTATTTTCTCTTGTTACAATATATGTAGAATTGATTAAAGAGATAAGAAGAAAAATAAATTAATACTAATTGCCTTAAGCTGAAAATATTTCCTTTGTCCCAATATTAAAACGAATTTTAAAAAAAAGTTTTTTAAAAAAAAAGCAAGATAGATAGAGGGAAAAGAAGCATGTCAGCTTGTGAACCCCACTATGTTTAGGGATAGGTTGTTCTCGTTGCATTTCTGTTTCTCCCTAGTTTGGTGGCACATCTTGATGTGCAATAGAAACTTGATAACCTAAGGTTTTAATTTCAACTCCGGAAATGATAAAAAAAAGTTCGATTGTAAACAAATGAATATTTTGATATGTAAGCAGTCAAAATCAAGAATTATTAGGCAGAAAATGTCTATAAAACGACGGAATAAGGTAAGAATGAATGTTCTGAAATAATACTGGGGATGCTGCATTTACATCTCTAATGAAACAGCCATCACTGCATGTTTATGAAACATTACCAAAAATTTTGAACAAATTATTGTTTTTCATTCTGAATCCGTTAACAAATGTCTTTTCATTGGTTTTTATTTCATTTGCGAATTATATGTGGTGATAAGATAATCGAGATTGATTTGCATGAAAATTATCCAAGGAAGGCTAGAAATAAGTTGAAAATAAACATAAATAAGGAAATGAAGTAAAGTAATATCATAGATAGATAGAAAATTACGAGCAAAAAAGGAAAGAATATATTGAAAAAAATATAAAGAAAAACGTCTGAAATAACGAAAGAATTGAACAAATGTACCCAAGGAATAAATTAAAATTTATATACATTTAAAATTTAATTATTCTTGAAAACTTAAATATTTTTAGAAAATTGTTAATTTGTTCATAAATATCGATAATTGTTACTGTTTCAGAAATTACATAAAATTAGAAAATAATCGAAATAAGACTTCTGAAAAAAAAAAAGGTCGTCGTTTCAAAATCAAGACATGTACAGAACATTTTGTATGCAAATAATAGAATTTTCCAGCATACTTGAAAAAGATATAAAATCCTAGAAATAGTTAACAACAGCTGGATAAATCATATTTTGTGTATTATTAAAAGATTTCGTGAGTGATATAGGTCACACCTAGTAAAAATAAAGTTGATGCACTTTTACTTACTTTACGTGTACACAAATTGCATCTCATCACTTTATAAAAGATTCAATTTCAATTTATCCTAAATGGTACAATATTTACATGAAGTTATAATAAATTGATTATTTGTGTTGGTTGAAATGATTAAATCTATTGATGACTTGTGAACCTGCAAATATTAATTTGTTTATTGAATTTTTTTACTGTTTACTGAAAAAAACCAACATAATTTTTCTCTTGTAAACATTTTACAACTGCCATGCATTTACTAATTTCTTAATAAACTTAATTTTAATTGTGATACTTTGCTTGCAGTTGTAATGATATTTAAAATAAAAATTACTTTCGTAGGAAAAATTTAAATAATATAAAAATCTCACTTTTAGTAGCCTTGTTAAAACTGATTATTTTTTTTTCAAAATATGCGCTCCATTTTAGATAGTAATTCATTATTATAAACATTATAGAATCGGGGTATCAATTGTTTTCTCAAATAACTCACAAGATGGTGCCATTTGTAAAGATTCAAAATTTAATTAATTTAATCTAATAATTAGTAATTAAATTTTGAACTACTTAAAACTGTTAACTCTTATGGAGATTGTGTGCAAACGTTTTATTTATCAGATCTTTAGCATTTCAGGAAATAAATAAAGAAGGAAATTACCACACAATTTCGTTGTTACAAACATGAAGTTAAATTCAGTGAGCGCATACAAAAACTAATTTAATTTAACAAGAAAGTTTCTTAGAAAAAACATTAATTTGTATGACTAAAATTTAATTTTTTTTAAATTTAAACCACCGCATTTCTATATTTTTAAAGCACATGCATTTTTTATAATCGTTGATTGATAGGAAAAAAATTAAATTTATAATTACGAAAGTTTACTCGTAAATTAAAAAAAAAATATTTTTACAATTTTTGCTTAAATGCCTTTAAAAATTATATTACTATAAAACATAATTTCTAAACTATCGTGCAATCTTTCCCTTTCAAGTAAAAATAATAAGTTATTTATAATTCCTTAAAATAATATTAGCACTTTGAACACTTTATCTTATTACATCCCCCCTCAAGGACCCAAAATTATTCGACGAAATGTTTATATGCAAGATACCCACTCTAATAATAGTTTAATTTCTTCGTTGGAAAAGTTGTAATCAGGTGCATTCACCGCTGCCATTTTCTCATCATTCCAACTTCTAAAAATTTCTAAAAGGAAATCGGGAGAGCATAAATTTTATATTCTATCTCTTGATAAAAAGTATCTATCCTCTTCTTCCCTCGTTGACTAACGTAAATTTTCTTATAATCTTTCGAAAATGAAAAAAAATAAAATTATTATTATTATTATTATTATTGCAAATGGGAAATTAAGGATGACATTTCTGTTCTATTTTATCAGGTTTTTATTAATATGCTTTCTTGTCTGTTCGGCTGCTTGTTTTTTCAGTGAAAATTTTATAATGAATTTTAAACTTTCTCCCCGATGAGCTAAAAACTTTAAGCTTTAAAGTTAATTCAGAACTGAATGACAATGTAATATTAATTCGCTTCTTTGTATGATCGGTAAAAAAATTGTCATTGGGTATAGTTCAATTGGAAAGTTAATTAAATATCGATTGCAGAATTGTATAGACATACAAGACTAAGAAACTGAAAATTATTGAAAAAACTACTGGTATAAAAGGAAATTTTAAAATACACAATGTTTTTAAATAAGGCTGTAAAAATTATAAAGAAAAGACTTCTTCCAAGTTTCATATAAATTTATAACTCCGATTACATAATTTTCTGTTTATGAATTTTTAAACTTTCATTTTTTAAATTTCCATTCACAGATTTTCAGGTATGGAGCTATGAGTGATTATTTTTAATTTTTAAATCCATTTTAGAAATTTCGTATATTAATTTATTTTATTTAAATAATTATTTATAAAAGAAAAAAATTAAATCGAGAGTTGTGGTTTCAAAGAAATTAATTTTTATTTATCCTAATATCATCACTTATTTATAACAATGAAATCTCATATTTGTGTCTTATGCTCTATCAATTTTCAATAAAAACACCTGTTTTGAAGAAAATACAAAATATTTAAAATCCTCTAAAATAATCTGTTTTTCTAATTAACAAAAATAGAGTTTTTTTAGACATATTATTCATTTTATGTAAAAAAAAACTCAGCAAAGGATAATTTAAAATTAATTTCTTTTTATTCAGTAAACTAATCCACGGAGCATAGTATTTGGCATAAACATTAATATTATATTATCATTTTAAATAAATTCCTCTTCATTCAATAAGGTGATCCATATAGTATAACATTTGTTATAAACGTTTTGGCTCAGAACCAATTTGACTCTGAAAGCAAGATTAGGCCCTGACTGATAATTCGATTTATTAAGAAATTCGAATTCGAAGATATCTTGGATATGATGATGATGTCGTGTCGGTGTTACCATGGAAAGGGGTTGTAGTAGCTTCTGAGGGCAAAGTCTCCAGAGCACCCGAGGGTAGAAGTCTGACTTCTAGCTCATGAAACTCACACACATTCGCTTTCACAAGCCCTTTTTACAGGGGGGGGGGGCACATTCACACATCTCACAGATGAAGAACAACCATGCCCGAACCGGGATTCGAACCCATGACGCCCAGATCACGAGGAAGACGCGCTACCCCTATGCCAGGATACCGGCTATCTTGGATATAAAAACAATTTTAAGAAAGAAAAACTTAATTTTTAGGTTTTAAAATGTAGGTATGTATTATTTTCCAAATTTAGCTGTTTAATACATATTGCACAGTTAATAAATAAATGGTAAGTATTTATGTTAAAAAGAGTAATAAGAATTATAAATGGAAATGCTTAAAAACTTTGAGGATAATAATTTCAATAAATAAATATCTTATTTTAATAAATGAAAAATCTACAAAGATTTGAATATAAAAAGTATGCCATAGAATTTTAGACAGAAACCCGGAACAATATACATTTAACAAGTAGAAAGGTTAGATGTTAATTATAAGAAAGATGTAAGAATTTTTTCTCTTTCTCACTTATTTATATTATTTATACTTAACAGCATTTCTGAATTTTATATTATTTGAAGTATTCCAGTGAATGAAGAGACTAAACAATTAATCTCTTATTATCTCGCACAATATCAAAGAAACTATATAATTAATGAAAAAAAAAATGAAATTTCAGTTGAAAAATAGAAATTTCCCAGAATTCAAAATAATTAAAAAAAAATGGAATAAAAATATAACAATTAAAAGTCAAAAGTGGCGGAAACTGGATTTTTTTGTCCAAAAAGGGGCATAAAGCAAAATCTGTCTAGTTTTGAAGTGCATCAAATTATTTGTTATAAATGTCAGAGATAAATAAAGAAATTTATTATCTAGATCCTAAATTAAGTAAGTTATCTCATTTTTATTCTAAAATTAAATAGGGATAAGATGAGATAAACAATTTATAAACTGATAAATGACAAAGAATTTAATTTTCTTTCTGAAAAAAAAAATGTAAAATAACTGTAAAAGTAACTATAAAATAACTGTATAAAATATTAAATCTTTAAAAGAACATATAACTTATTCTTTCGTTTAGACACTATACAACAAAACAAGGAAATATTATATTTAATTTAAAGTCGTAATTTATGAAACTTTCTGCAAAAAAATTTAATTTTTGAAAATAGTATTTAATTAGAATTTGAGAAAATAATATTTAAAGATGCAGAATAGTATTAAAACGCTAATTATATAAACGTAAAAATATAACCAATTTTACAAAAAATGAATTCCGAAACAAAATTCAAACGTTTTTTAAAAGAAAATGTTTCAAAAATTATGAATATAATTAATAATTTAACCAAAATCTATTTTGTGACGAAGTTACCTACCTTAAATTTAATGAATAAGCTGGTATCTAAAAGCAAAATTATACATTAAAAATTATTTGTGAGACATTTATTGCCTTATTTAATTTTAAATAATTCCCATCAATTAATAATTAATACCCGTTGTTTAATTTTAAATGATAATTAAAAATAATAAACTTACTATTTGGAGGTACATTAATTCTCTTTTCCCTGATTTTTCGACATCATCTTGGGTGAACACGTGATCTTGAAAGAGACATAAGATTCCAATTAGGATAAAGTATTTCCACATTACTTAACAACCAACTTTTCTCTATTAACATATCCTTGTTCTAGTTTTTTGTTGCAGTTTTCGGATCTGTCCCCCTCCCTATCTCATTGATGAAAAGATATTCTGGAAAGCAATATCATCTGCACTTCTTCTGAGATAGTAGGCGCTGCATCCTTTCTTGATCATTTGTTGATCTTTTTACAGGTGGTTGAAGTCAAATAAGTCGCAATGTTGAATATCCCAATTTTAAACCAATATTATATTTGCCATAAAGTTTGGAAATCACTTATATATCTAATGATAACTGAAGATCAGAAGAATGAATTTTCGAGAACTAGCAAAGAAGTAGAAATTATTTCTTTCATTAGTAATAAATGTAATTACATTTGGTACAGTTAAGGTATAAATCTATTTGCAATATCCAAGGAGCCAGTACAATGGACTACTGTTCCTAAAAGCAGCTTCTAATAACCAAAAAATAAACCAGAAAATCAGAAAAGTAATTGGATTCGAAAGTAAAAAAAGAGAAAAAAAAATTATTTTTCAAAACTTTTTGCAATGTTTTTGCTATTTTATTTTGTATCAAAGTTGCTACTTCTTAATAAATATTTTAATGAATTCTACACCGTAGCATTTGGTAAATATTTGCAATATTTCAAATCACCGAATTAGTGTATCAATTTTACTACGTAGAGAAAACGGGGGCAAGATGGTGAAATTGTTGACCATTTTTAATAAACTCAGTTTTTGAAGTAATTTTTTAGATATATTATTATAATGATTTTTTTTATTATATGTGGTTGAATAAATTTTTATTTTAAAATAATCAATATTTTCAATTCTTGAAATTTCTAAAAAAATATTGTTGATTGTCATTGAAAATTGCCTTATTCAGTTTTTTTTTTTCGAAAAACATTTATAAATTTCTCCGAGTTTCCTATATGAATTTATAATTGATTTATGTTTAATTCCAGACCGATATCTCACAATTATATGCAATTTTTTTTTCTGAAGATGCGAAAATAAAAGTAAAGTCGATCATATAATTTAAAGAAATCGGCATTTGTCGAAAACATTTATTGTTGTTGTTGTTTCTCATGGCATTTGCCATGGACAAGCCCGCTGTTAGCGAAGAAGACAGCGATTTTAAGCCAGTGTGGGGGGGGGAGGGTTTAGTAGCGCTAACTAGGGCCAAGAGTACGACTTAGCTACTCACACATCACTCATTCGCTTGCACAACTCCTTTTTACAGGAGGGCACGTTCAAACATCTCACAGACAGAACAACGGAAGATCAACCATACCCAAACCGGGACTCCAACCCAGGAAGCCCAGATCACGGGGAAGACGCGCTACCCCCATACCAGGAAGCCAACAAAAAAATTTATAAAAAAATTGAATGCATGCAAATATGTTTCTTGCATCTTAAACTAACGAATGACTCATGATGATCTTTTATGATTTCATGATGATCATTTATGGATGATTTAATGATTCATTTCATTTTTTTATTTACTTCATCTGATTTATAAAGGAAAATTCTTTTTAGAAACAAAAAAAAATCATTAGTTTTATTGAAAAATTAAATAAAAATACCTTTTTTATTTACTTTTTATTACCTTTACCGTATTTCTTTGTATTTTATTACCTTTGCTAAACATAATTTAATTACTTCGATTTAACTTTAGCGTATGCAACGTTTCTTAAATCGCATTAATTTTGTTAAATAGAAACTTTAATTCTGAGATTGCACTTAAGCATGCAGGTTTATTTTTTTACAAATTAGGGAACATATTTTTACAGTCAATTTTCCTTCAATTCTTTTATATTTTCATTCATTCATTTTGAAATTTTTAAAATTAAAAAGTATTAGAATGCCATCTTCTTTTGCTAAACATGTGTTACTTTTCAAGGTAATCATTATGAATAATGTCATTAATAATTCATCAAAACTCTTATGCAGATTTGAAAAGATCTTAACAGCTGTATTTTTGATGTGAATGTAGAGCTTTAAGATTATTCGGAACATTATTTGTACAGAAGGCCAAATACTATGCTCTATCCAGATCATTCACTCAAAATTGTTTTGCTGCTACAGCTGTTATTTGATTCACAGATACTCATAAACAAAAGACAATGAAAAAAAATTCATATAAAACTACAAAAGTATATCAAAATATTGTAAACATAAATCATGCTTATTAAATAAAAATATAAATAAAAAATAGGACACGTACACTATAGTACTTAATAAAAATATGAAGAATGGGAGAAAACATGTTTCTCCCACAAAAAATAATACTTGAAAAAAGAATACTTCTTTGAAATTCCCCATAATCATTATAACGGTATTACGGGTTGTAACTCGTCAGCTGAGCACATCCAACGCATGCTCAAGAGGGTTTAAATCGGAAGAGAAAAATGGCCATTACAAACTTGTCACATCCTCTTCTTCGAGGCTTTCATACACAATGTTAGCAGGGTAAGAACAAAAATTATTATCCTTAAAAAGACAGTTTACACCTTTACTTTCCTTTGAGCCGATGTATATTTTATTGCAGAATGATATTCTATGTCAATTTTTCATGTCATGTAATTTTTGTTAATTTTGCAAAATGTGTCATGTAATTTTTTTTTTTGAATACAGAAATCTCTTAGGGAAATTAGCATAAAGAGCCATCAAAATAAGAAGTGGGGTACCACCGTAACTATTGTTTTCAATAATTTTTTAACGAATCTCTGGGGTTCTCCATTTGAAAATACAACATGCATATTATTTGCTTAA
The DNA here is from genome assembly GCF_947563725.1 of Argiope bruennichi. NCBI lineage: Eukaryota > Metazoa > Arthropoda > Arachnida > Araneae > Araneidae > Argiope > Argiope bruennichi. The sequence continues at coordinate 30,064,703 of NC_079158.1, read as the reverse complement.
AAGCTTGTGTTTGTCAGAAAACTGCTTATATCCCACTGGAAAAATGTCAAATTGGCATATTCTTCGCATCATGTCACTGCAAGTACCAAGTTAATTGATGGCATGTTAACAGGAACTTAAATCTTGGCTACTGAAATCAACCATCATTGTGCATAATGTTTACCAGAAAACAGTTTTGTAATTAGCTTTTTTTAATATTTTTTTAATGATTTTTTGAACATCTACGGAATTCTTCCTACGCTGTCTATGTAAAGTATGGTTAACCACCATTGAGTTATCCCTTGTTCTCTTACTGCAATAAAAACTTAGCACACAAAATTAAACAAATATTCTGCAAAATAGCAAAGTTTGTCCGGTACGCCAACAAAGTTTAATTTACCAAAAGTATTAAGTTGTTTCTTCATTTCAATTCTGCCGAGGATGAAGTTAATTGATAATTAATGCATTTGGTCAGAAACGTTGGCTTAACAACGTGACCTTCTTCCATCAATAAGGGCCGCGGCCTGGTGGTTAGGTTTCGGTTCGTGAGTTGTAGGGTTTCATTTTCGAGTCCCGATTCCACCGAAGAACCGTCGTGTGAGGGGATCTGTTGCACGTTAAACCCGTCAGGGTCAAACTTCCTCCCGCTGGTGTGGCGTGGTTTGGAGAGAGGGGTACCAGCTCAGGTGTTGTCCTCGTCGTCTGACCGCGGCTGAAAATTACGAGGTCCGTCTCTAAATAGCTCTAGTGTTGCTTAAAAATGGGACTTTAGTATAACTAAACTAAACTAAACTTCTTCCGTCAATAAAGCTTTCAGCGGATTCTCAAATTCCTTTGTACCATTTGTGCTCGTGTGATGACATCAATTATGGGGCTTTGAGTCAGATATGGAATCCATTGCGCTTCTCACAGAAAGAAAAATGACATGAAGTCACAGCTCGTTGTGATATAACGTACTGTCATACAACTGTAACTGTTAATCGATCTCATCGCGGTACTTGTAGTTATTTTCAAGTGATCGTGAATTGATCGAATTGTGGTTGTTTTAAACCATTAAAGTTTTCTGATAAATAAAAAAATAAAAATATGCTCATGTTTATTTGTTAAATACTAGGATTCACGCAATAAATTTTACTTTGGATGGTAATAGTTTTTCCGAGATAGTTTCCGTCATTCCTTTTTCTTTTTCAATAAAGTCTGTAATAAAACGTAATTTCGCTTGTAGTTCATAACAAATTTATTTGATTTAAAAAGAATAAACTAAAGAAATGCAGGTGTTTCATGTACTAGTCTATAAAGCTCATACGCAACTATGTTTCGGAATTTCATAAAAATTTATTATCTTATAATATCTGTGCAATATAAAATTACATCACTAATATGACTGAATAGCTGGTTGTCGAGGCACTAACAAAATTTAAAGTTATATATATAAAAAAAGTGAACGTGAAAGCTATAGAGTGGAGATGAAAATCTACTTGAAAATCAATGCGTAGGAAAAAGAACGTTTATTTGAAAAATGATTTTATGATGTCAATAATAATTATAAGCAAGTAATAAAATATTTTATGATTAAATGCAGTCCAAAGTGAATGCTGCAACCTTCAAATCTTTTGATCTCGTACAACAATATCAATCACATATAAATCTTAGAGACTAATGTCAAGGGCTGAAATTTAGATAATCTATATGGATAAATATTAGCTTATACACGATGAAGCAAGATTAATATTCTCATTATTTTGATGTCAAAAAATAGCATTGATTTATTTTTTATATTTTACTTAATCTCCTTTATAATCTAAATTTTAATTGTTTTAAAAAATTAAAATTAATTTTAATTGTTTTAATCTGAATTTTGATTATTTTAATCTAAATTTTAATTGTTTTTGACTTTGATCATGTTTATAAGAGAACAATTATGCAATTTATTTCTGCTGATATAAAACTCTGAAATTTTATGCAATTATTTATTTCCAGTGATGGTACCACATTGTTTTCAACTAAATTTTTTCCAAGATGAATGCGAATTTGCAAAAAAAAATTTCTTTACAGATTTCTACAAAAATTAAAAGAGTAAATTACGAAGTATATCGGAGATTAAAAAGTAGAAACTAATAAAAATAAATGTTTTAGAAATGCATTCTTATTGATGTATATTAATCCCGAATCTAGCGGTGAAAAATTTTTTAAAGGCATGAAGTATTAAAAGGGATATCATAAAGAAATTTAGACAAATATGGTAAATAAAAAAAATTCTAAAAATTTATTAAAAATTTATATTACGCATTTTTTTTAAAATTCCTACTTATTTAAAATATTTTTGATAATATCTGGTTCAGTAATGATTTTTGATTTGTTCCTAGGATTTTTCATAAAAAATGATTTCTGACTCTTTAATTATAAACCAATCTTTATAATTTTTTTTAAATATTGGCACGTTATCATTTGATTTAAAAAATTATATACATATTTTTTTTTATTTTGTTGTAAACTGATTATTAAAATTGTGCAAACTGATTATTAAAATTATGCCAAGTAACATGAATATTTAAAAAAAACAGACTATTATAATTAAATGGAATATTCGAAAGATAATTATCTACGCGATTCGTGTACTTAAAGTACTGCTCATTCATTTCACAGAATAAAAGATTTATATTTCTATGAAAGTAACATCGCTAAGCTTATATATCCATAATGATAAAATATGCAGGTATCCAGACTGTATCCTAACGCATTATTTCTTAATTATATTTAAAAAAATTAGGAAATATTCATTCAAATATTATTGCATTGGAAATAATTATTTTTTCTATAATTTCTTTTTTTAAAATTATGTGAAAATAATCATATTTTTTTTATTCCTAATTTTATAAATTATTGTTTGAAACTTTGAATTTGGTAATTTATCATATAATTCTTGTCACTTAATTATTTGAACTAACATCATTTTCTGATCAAAAACTTTCTTTGAATTAGGAAAAAAAAAAAAAAAAAAAAAAATGCGTGAAGAACTCTTTCTTTGTGTTAGCCGTTTCTTATAAACTTAATCTTCTAACACATATGGGTTTTAATCCCCAAGTCCTTATAGGAATGAGTTGTTTATATTTTAATTTACCAACTTTTATTTGATAAAGAAAATTAAATATATGAGAAAAAATATCTGGCTGAAAATAACATATGTTGTATTGCTGTATTTATAAAGAATTAAAAATGTAATGGAGATCCTATACCCCCCTTCCCCCCGGGTTTGAATTTTCATGCGAATCTAGTTACCTTCAGTAAAAAGCAACATTAATATATAAAATGATATTTCCTTCTTTAATCTTAAACGCCACACCAACTTGAAAATCTACGAAATCTACGAAATATTCAAACAATTTTCTATTGAATTTTCTCGGACATCAAGCACATTCATAGATTTATTAACAGGCAATAATGCAATTATGATATTAAATCCATAATGAAATTTCTCTTCCATTAAAGTAACCACTTGTTTTCTATATTTTTTATCCAGTGAGAAAAAATTATATCTCCCTCTTCCCTCCGCTTTCAGCATCTTTCAGGACATTTGCCTTTCTTTTGTTCTGGGACGCAGGGGGAGTTAGGAGAAATACAGAGATATTTTGAGAAGGTTTTCTCAAAGTGTTAATCTTCTGCTCGTAGAACAAGATGACAAATGTAGCGGAAGATAAGGAGGAATGTCAGAGATTAACCACCTGTGGCTTAGGGCTAACCACCTCGAAGAGGATGCCAGTTCAGAGAATTTGTCAGTAATATGAATGGATTATGTTAAAGGCAGCAATCGGCCATTACAAATCTTGTCGATACTGCCTCGTTCAGTGGTGGCGGGGTGGTCGGTTGTACACAAGAAGAAAAAGTATCTTTCAGAAAAAAAAAATGTTTATAATTGCTCAAATCTCTGACTTCCCCTTAGTTTTTTTTGTTCTTTTATTTCATTGGTTAAAGTTTTTGTAATTACAAAAGGGCACCAAAAAATTCCTTTTGATTAATAAATTTTCTGTTTACTCAATCGTCATTTTAAAATGGAGGATAGTTTAGGAGGAGCATAAATTATTTTGACGAAGATTTAGAAAAATTTCACAATTTTGAATTTCAGACGTTCAGGAAGTTGAAAATCATGTTGCGATCAAAATAACGCAGATTCTAGATGTCACAAGATAGTGTTTCTGATTTCTTATAAAATGCACCAATCTTTGTGAAAATGCTGCTAATGTTATCTAAACTTTAAAATTTTATTACTATTTTTTATTTGTTAGCCTTTTTGCTTTATCGAACAGCTGAAAAGGAAGTACCAATGATATAAAAAGAAATATATATTGTTTTTTCCCAGTTAATCTTGATAAATAATGAAAAATGACTAAAACATAAATTTTATAAGAAGTATATTTGCTGACTTATTCAACTCATAAACATAGTATATAAAAATTTCAATGTTTGTATAAAAACTTATTTATTTGTTTTGACCATGTTTAAATTTTATTTTGGAATTTTACTGTACTACGAAGTCAACTAAGCAAACACGTCACGACAACAGTTTAAAAAGTTAAATAAAATTGAAAATATTTTTTTATAAGTTGTGGGGTAAAGTTGTGTGAGTAAAACGAATATATACGGAACTTAATACTGAATAATATTGCTCTTTATTTTTTGATATTTATAATATAAAAAATATAATTAAAATAAAGAATGTTATCTATTCTCTATCTTATTATGAAACGATAATAAAGCTCAGACCGTGGGTCAAAAATATATTTAAGTCTTGTAAAGATGAATAAATAAAAGTAACAAATAAATTGTTCATTGAGAAACTAAAGTAAAATATTGAATTGATTATTCTGAAAATTAGGTAAAGTGTCTTTTTTATTAAATATCGAGATTATTATAAATTTACAGAAATGAAGCAGAAGCAGCTAGAGTTATTCAAAAATAAAACGATTGAATTACATCAATGTCAGATATTTTATTGAAATATATTTTTGAACGAAAGGAGTTTTAAAGTGCAAAAACATTGAAATGTGTGACTACTGTTTAAAAATAGTATAACTAAACTACAGTTATACAGCACAACCTAATTTCTTCTTATTTGATGCAGAATTAAAATAACGAAGTAAAATAACGAAGTATTAAAATAAAGAAGATGGATATCTTTAATTTCAACACTCTTCATATGCTGGCCGCGGTGGCCTGGTGGTAAGGTCTCGGCTTCGGAACCGGAGGGTTTCAGGTTCGTGACCCGATTCCACCGAAGAACCGTCGTGTAAGAGGGTATGTTGCACGTTAAATCCGTCATGACCAAATGTCCCCCCGCTGGTGTGGCGTGGTGTGGAGAGGGGGGTGCCAGCTCAGGTGTCGTCCTCGTCATCTGACCGCGGTTCAAAATTACGAGGTCCGTCCCAAAATAGCCCTAGTGTTGCTTCAAACGGGACGTTAATATAACCAAACCAAACTCTTCATATGCATGTGTTCTCAAACGAAGTTTAATTTGAACTCGGTAGAAAAATAAATTTCATATTTAGAAAAATAATTTTTTTCTAAATACAATATTTTGCTTTAATATGTATAAAAGAGGCTAGTTTTGCAATAGTTGTGTGTTGCAGCACAACAATGAATTACAGGAAGCTGCATATTGAGATATGTTCATAATTGTACAGTAACCACTTCGCCAAATCTGGGTTCAGTTATTCATTTATATGTCATTGGCAAAAAATTATTTGAAGTACATACTAGGGCATCGTGCCCACGAAGTTAGATACTGGCAGTTTTGTGGTATAACTTCGCACTTGATTTAAATGTAGAAAGTGAACTCAAAATTTAATATTTTTCGATTGAGTTCTGTACTTCATTTCCAGTTGATCTATTTATAAAATGGAATTTCTTAACAAAAGAGCTCTGTTCTTAATGCACAAACCAAAATTTTGAATAGTTCCAATTCTCTGAAAGGGCATAATATATAAACAAATACACAATAAAGGCATTATTTTTTTTATTTATTGTTCTGAAGTAGTAAAACACAAAGTAAGAGAAAGACAATTGCTGTCCATTGAATGCCAAGTTTTTCAGAAGATGATAGTCCAGGAACCTGTAAAAAATATAATACATTTCGATTATGAATATATTTTCTTCACGATATACTTTAAATGCCATTAATAAATAGGAAGTGCTATAAATTATTCCTGCATTAAAGTATAACATGTCATCGAATTTTTAATACATTTGAGATATTAAAAGATTTGAATCAGAAACATTCAACTATAAGTCTGCTGAATTATGCCAAAATATTAAATATCTGTTAGACATTAAAAATCACCCAAGAGTTTTGAAAAAAATACATACGATATATATTTTTAATATATTTTATTGTTATATATTATTACTATGTATCGATCATCATATGATAAAAAAAGGAAAGCCTATAATTTCAGTTATACTATTATCTTATTAATTTAATTGGAGATAAAAATTGTATATTTTTATTGAACAGCGTTTATTGTGATTCACAGGATAAGTTGATATTTATGAAATACAGTTTTCACATCTCATTATTAAACGATACATTATTTATTATTTACGGCATCTGAAACAAAATTAAGGCATGAGTTCACAAATTCTGTGTTCAAAATATTTGATTTCACGGTAAATTGGACATCTTATTGGAAGATAGAAACCATAACATTATTTGGTATGAGATGATTGAGCAGGTAAATAAATATTAGATCATCACATCGATTATGTTCATCACGTGACAATTATTTGAAACATTTTGACGCATTTGCCATTTTTATTGAACTAAACTACTTCTTCCTGACATAAAGCATTTGTTCCGATGTAATTCATTGGATTTTCAAGATTTTTTTTAAATTATATATTCTGTAAAAGTATGCAACACATTTATCACCGTATATTAATTGTGGAACGATATTGTTTTAAATCTTTTATTATTGTTAAAATTGTATATTTAATGATAAATTTCTTGTTAAAATTGTTTATTGTTTTTTTAACCAAAACGAGGTCAATCATGAGATGTAATACAATCGGTCTGCTAAAGGTAATATGTCTTATACAATCTAGTGATGCCCATTCTTTTTCGTTTTAAAAATTCGAAATGATTTCAATAAAATAGAGAAACGGACATGAAATGTTTCAAAAGATCCTAATTTTACCAGATAATTTTTTTTTAATTTACAGCTTTTGATCAAATAATAAATAATTCGATTTTATTTTATTGGTTATATCTGAAAATTAAAATAAAATCTATGTATAATAATTTAATTTATAAGTTTGTTTAATATAAAAACAACTTATTAAATTACTAAGGTAGTAAATTCTATATATTTTAACTTTCTTTTTTGGCATTTTCTCAAAGAATACATAAACAATATTATTTGTTTTTAAGAATAAAACACGCGCTTTTCCAATTTATTCTCATGAGGACTGTGCACGGAAAGTGGAACTCATACATAAATAATCCGAGCGAAATGAAATGTTGGTTGCATGACTGAATGATATCACGCAATATTCTATGTCATTTATTCTATGTCATTTATTCAATTAGTAAATTAAAGTCACCAAAAATATAAATAATAGAAATGTAGCTCAGCATTATCAAAATTGATCTCACAAAAACAGTTAATGAAACTGATACTGCGCTTGCGCTAGCAGTTTTAGCTTATTTCCGTGTATTAAGATAGTTTTTCGTTTGTCTAGAACATGATAAGCAGCGCATAAAATGAGTCAAAAATTTTTCAAGACTGATAGATATTACAAAACTTCTGTTTTGACTGGCGCAAAGTTTCATTTCGTGTCACTTTTTGAATTACGAAGGTAGATAGTCCAGTCTTGTATTTGATATTCAAAAGAGAACCTTTGTATTGACTGACTTTTGCAATAATCATTGCTCGATTTGAAAGCTAAAAGAAGAAATTTTTTCTCTCCATCAGTCGGAAAACAGAAAAGTTTGGTAATTAAAGAAAGAAGTATATGAAACTTATAGAAAGTACAATTCAGTGTAAGGATTAATCTAGACGAAGTTTTATAAATCGAATTTAGTGTATTATATAAGTCATAGCTTCTAAAACTAAAATTTGTTGCTTAGCAACAAAATTTTATTAATTTTGTGAAAGAAAGTTAATAACAATTATTTTGTAAGGAAACACTGCTAAACTTTAAAAAAATTTTAGAAGAAATTTCCATTATTATTTTTTTTTATCTGGAAATACTGTTACGATTGCAAAATTTCCTAAAATTTTGGATTTCTGTAAAAAAATTTCTAAATGAAGAAGATAATTGAAATTTATAACTTAAAGGACTGATAATTACTCATTTAACTATAACAGTGTATAAACAGAAATTGTTAAAAAGATCTTCTGTCTTCACAATTGCTTAGAAAATACAATTTTAAAGATTATTTTATCTCAGAAAATTTCCAAAAGAAATTTCGATCTCAGACTACTCAATTATGGAATTTCATAATAAGCCTACAAATGACTTTCCAATGCAGAGAAGAACGAATGAAGCTCCACGTGGAAGTATCGATACCTTTTCCTCTCAAGAAGAAAATGAAGAAAATAAAATCAATTTAAGGTCACTGATTGAGAGAAGATTAAAGAATTCTTCTGTTTATGCTGTTGCAAAAATCGGACAATCTCAAAGCACATTAAGAAGATTCATGTGGCTTTTAGCAATAATTATAGGTCTCATGGGTTGCGCTCTTCAAATTTATCGATTTCTCAGCTTATACTTCAAGTATCCCATAATTGTGAATTTAGAAGTAGAGCGCAAAATAGTTCTAGATTTTCCTGCTGTTACTATTTGCAGTTTAAATGCTGTCAGTTACCATTTAGATGATTGTGCTGGCAGGGATGCTTCTAAATGGTACTGCAAGGAATATACCGTAACAAGCAACTCTCTTCAAATATCAAATGGATATATAAAATTTGACGATTCTCCCTTAGATAAAAGTCTCAATAATTCTATTATTGTTCTTGAAAGCGATGATCAAAATAAGAATACTGAGGGGATTAATTTGGAAATTACTGCTAAGATTACACCAACCAATATATTTAATAAAACTAATCAATATCGGAGACAAAGGCCAAATTCAAAGTATACTCGAAAATTTAGCAAAGGGAGAAGTGAAAAATATCAAAAAATACTTAACACCAAAGTTTTCATTCAAAGCTGCTATTTCAACGGCGAAGCTTGTCCAGCTAAATATTTCAACCGCTTTAGGAGTTTGAAATATGAAGATTGCTACACATTCAAAAGTGTGGATAATCGTGGTGAATCATTGAAAATATCAAAGACTGGAATTAATAGTGGCTTAGAACTGGAACTGAATATGGAATATGGATATGAAACCCAACAATCCGATTCGGTTGGAGCTAGAGTAGCAATCCACGATCGCACAGAACTTCCAGATCTTGAAGGTAATGGACTCAGTTTAACTCCAGGATTTGAAACTTCAATATCTTTAAGACAAACTCTTATTCACAGGTTGCCATCTCCGTTTAAAGACAAGTGCGTCCATTATAAGACAGGATCTAGATATTACCAAACAGATCAGAACGATTGCATGTTTTCTTGCATGCAAGAATGGAACAACAAAATATGTGGTTGTTCTGATCCAAGCCTTCCGATGAAAAGTGACTTCGTGCATTGTGATACCACCAATGTGTCCCTGTCCAGCTGTTTGAAATTCATCTATGAGTCTGCAACTGTTCGTGAAACCTGCGATTGTCCTTTGCCATGCATTTCTAAATCTTACGATGAGATTATGTCAAAAGCCCTGTGGCCAACTGAAAATTTACTTCGGATGAAGTCTTTTCAAGAGATAGAGCAATTTAGAAGAACCCATGCTAAAGTGAAAGTGTATTATTCAACATTAGAGCAAAGCATTTTCCAACAAAAGCCTATGTTTCAAGAATCAGAACTTTTTAGTCATTTAGGTGGAGAACTCGGACTGTGGCTTGGACTTTCACTTATTGCATTGTTTGAAATAATGGAAAGTTTGATTTGCTTTCTTAGATTTCTCGTACGTTATTGCTGTACATCAAAAAAGGAGCTGTTTTATTAAACCATTTTCTTTTTTCTTTCAAACCTTTTTTTTTTGTATTTATCATAGATTTTACAATAATCCTGGATCTGTAAATTGCAAAAAAATTATTATCAAAATTATTATATATATATATTTTAATTTTAAATAATTTTCTAATATTTTTTGGAATTTTTTCTTTCAATTTCAATTTGTTAAATAAAATTAAAAGTTCTTATGATTTATTATTTAAGATACATAAATTGATTAGAAGTCATAGTATAATTTATACTAATTGCTCTTTTTAAAATTTGTGTTGCAATTGTGGAATATCTGCACTAATTATTTCTTTTTACTAGCCATAAATGAATGAGGTAAGCATTTTTTAAATATAAATAAGCATTAATGTAATAAAACAAGTGACTATGCTATTAATCATTTTTTCCAGTTCATTTTTTTCACTGTTACTTCAAAACAGCTTTTTGTGTTTTCCATTGTGAAAACAAATTATTTGCAAGTTACTAAGTCGTACTTTGAATACTAATATAAAAAGAAATTTATCTTTTAATGAGGATCTTTGGTGTGGAAATATTTTTTTATTTCATTTATTATTTCGTAACCAAAACTCACGATAAGAAGATTTTTTATTAATTCATATTCTTTCTCTATTGCATAAAAGCTTTTAATTTATAATTCGAGTAAATTTGATATCAAAATAAATTACTTTGGCTATTATGAAGCTATTAAGTTATTTATCTGCAAAAATAATGTAAAATTGAAAAATATCTTTGCATTCTGTTTTTTATGTATTAAATTATATGTTTTATTTAACGTATATTTGAGTGCAATAATCCTCTAAGTATATTTCAACTGAAATATTTTTAAAAATTTATATATGATTGAAATATAATGTAACAAGATATGTAAAATATTTAATAAAAATTATCTTAGTCATATTCAAGATATAAATAGATCTTACCGTTTATTTTCTATATTATTATTATATTAAAGAATTTTAATTCTTCTTCTAGATAAAAAAAAATTTAATTCTTCTTCTAGATAAAAAAAATTTAATTCTTCTTCTAGATAAAAAAAAAAAAATAATTCTTCTTCTAGATAAAAAATAATGTAAAAACATTTAAATGATGTTATTTCGGTTTCTATACAAATATTTTAAATGTTCATTATAAAATTTATTTTTATGCTTTGATACTCTGATTTAAAAAAAAGTAATTTTTAACTAATTAAAATGAATCTTATTTTTGAATTTTTATATGGAAATAAATTAAAATTGATGACGCTTTACTTCCTTTTGAATCTTAAAAAACTATTCTTTATTTTTGCATTAAAAAACTATTTCTTAATGTGAAAGATAAAGTTAAGGAATTTAACCTAAGAAGAAAAGTTTTTCCAACTTAGACTGTGGAGACTATTCCTGTTTAAAAGATAAATGAAAGAAATAGACACAATATGAATTCAAAATCTTTCCGATTGATCGTCAAGTTAAGAAAAACTCCTTCATGATATGAAGTAACCATTTCTTTATTTATTTTGCCTTATACTTGTTTGGTTTGAAATAGGAACTAATTTTTGTATATATTTTTTTGTAAATGAAACTCTTTCATTGGAAATATTAATGATTTTTTTCGGCTTGTTTAATTTTTTATCTCTTTCGATTTGTATTAGAATAATTCTTTAGCAACATTACACTAAATAATACAAATTGCTTTGAAATTTGAAATTTTTTGGTTTGTATTTTATTAAGTATATTAAAATCAATTATTACATTAATTCAATTTTTTATTTTTTGTGAATTAATAAGTGTATTAGAAATAAATTTGTTTGTTTGTATTTTATTAAGTATATTAAAATCAATTATTACATTAATTCAATTTTTGATTTTTTGTGAATTAATAAGTGTATTAAAAATAATTTTAGGATTAAAAAAATTTAAACATCTAATTTGCAAAAATCTAAAATATTCTTTCCCATGTGGTGCATAAGGTAGATACCTCTTATAAGAGAAAATTGTTAAGGGTGAACTTAGGATGGTTCTATGAAAGTTATTAGTTCACCGGGAAAGTCAAAAATGAAATGAAAAAATGAATGAGGCACGGTATTAATGCATATTCTGAATAATCGTTTTAAATATCAAAATGGCTTCTGTAATATTTAGAAGCTGTCAGCAATCTCTCGACTTACATGAACAGGACTTTCAAAAGGCTGGAACTTAAATTTCTCTGCAGTATCATTGCACTCTTCCCTCCAGTTAACTGGAATCAACCTGTGGGTGATATTTTTGTACTTCGACAGAGGACAGAATTCACTGCCGCATCCATCCAGTACGAGAGGGACGGGCGGGTCAATTTGCTTTTCAGGGTTAGTTGAGTTGTAGTAGAGCCATCGGATGGAATAATCCTTGTCTTCTTCTTTCCATAGTTCAAGGATTATGGTTGAGGCATAAGGAGGACCTTTCCAATTGTATTGATCCAAGGCAAGAAGCAGACAAGCGATGTTACTACCATGCTGATAGATAGATCAAAGAATCTGTCAGTAATTAGTAATTACGGAATACAAATAAGAAAACTAAAAATAAACTCATTATATTTGATAACTAATGAGAAAAACTATAAAAAATTGCAGGCATAGAATTATTGGCATTTAAAGGAATGTTTGAACTCTTCCTCTTTCTTTACTAAGAAAGTTAAATTGACCATTCTCAGCGAAACTTTTATATATAATTTAGGGGTGTTGACGACACTTTTCTTCAAATTTAAATAGGTTGTATATCTAAAAAGTTTTATACAAATAAAATATACCTTTCTTACTATTCTGTAATGAGTTGTTGACAATATTATAATAACAGTATATTATATATATATATTATTATATTTGTAATATATATTATTTTTACATTAATTGTAATTATGATATAATAATATATATATTTTTTATGTTTGTTCAATTAACAACAAACATAAAAAATATATTATGTAAAAGGGTTATTTTCAGTAAACAGGGTGATAAGAAATTCTTGACATTTAAAAGGGTATTGGAATCCTTTTCCCCTTTATTGAGAATGTTAAACTGACCTTTCTCGATTAATTTGTCTCAAAATTTATATAGACATATATCTAAAAAGTTCCATAGAAATAAAATATGCCTCTCTTACTATACAAAAATGAGTTGTTGGCAATATAATAATTATATATATGTATATATATGTCTATTTATATATTCTATTTTTACATTAATTGTAATTATAATATAGTAATATCAATTTACAACAAAGGCAAGAAAATACATTTATATAGCATTCAAAAAATCAAATTCACATCAAAATTTATATATCATTCTGTATATTTTCAGTATACAGGGTGATAAGTAATTCTTGATATATGAAAGGGTGCTGAACCCTCTCCCTTTTTATTGATAATGTTAAATTGATCATTCTCGACGAAATTTTTCAAACAATTTAAATACATATATATATAGATATATATCCTAAATGTTTCATACAAATAAAATATACCTTTTCTACTATATTGAAATGAGGTATTGGAAATATTAAAATAACAATATATTATATATATTATATTATTATTACATTAATTATAATTATAATATAATAATTATGATTATATGAATTCATAACAAACACAAAAAAATGCATTATGAAAGTGGTTAATTTTCAGTATACAGATTCATAATAAAGTCCTTTCCTAATATGGAAAAATTGTTACAGAAAAAACATTGGATATTATTGCAAAATTTTTATGATGGGATGTCAAGTTTTTAATTTTTTTAGTTCCAACAGATAATATAATTAAAGCAGAAACAAGGGATTCTACATTCTATTGTTATCAAAATAGAGTCAACGATGAAGAAAGTTCCATGTGTTCTTTGACTTCATGAACTAGTATCGACAATTACTGTTCTGCGTCAATTGTCGATATTTTAGCTTTTTAAGTCATTTTCCATCCACATACATCTTAAATGTATTTTATATATTTCAGGTGTATAATATATGTATTTTTAGTGGAATTAATTTTTGGGTAGTGATTGCAGACCAAATAATTACTCTACCTTGATATATTTTAGGAATGTTAGAAAATATTAAATTGCTAGTTCTAATTACATGATAATAAATATTAGAATAGTTATTATCATGTTCTAATATTCAAATATTAATTCATATTCTAAAAAGCAATAATTATTCTAATAAATATTAGAATATTTATTGAAGGAATAATTGATTTAGTACTTATCCAAAAAATAATCGAAATGAGGTTTTTAATATTGGCATCATTAAATTCTTTTTTACATATCAATATAAATATGTTAATTTAAAATAAAAGTTAATAATGAAAGTTTAAAATAAAAGTTAATAAAGTTTTAAATAAAACCTATGTCATCTGCCAATTAACACAGTTTAATTGGTAGGTGATATATTAAGTCACGAAAGTTTTACATTTAAAATGTGCGCGAAAATAAAAGCTTTACTCACAGCTGAGTAGATGTACACTTTCTTCTCTGGTATTGTTTGGTTTATTCTATCATCTATTTTTTCCAACATATAACCAAGTAAAGGTCCTAGGAAAAATCATGTGTAAGAAAAGCATAAGTTTTTATTTAATTTCTGAAACAAACATTTTGTCAGTTGATGCCTCGCTTCCTTACCTATTCGATATTTCTGAATAAGTTTAGTGCCATAATTGAAGTAATAAGCAATTCCAGTCTGCATTGAAAACTCGTCCCAGTATTTGAGGCCCCACTCTGGAATGGTTAGGTTATATTCTTTCTAGTAATAAAGCAAATAAGAGAAAGAATATTGTTAATAATAATTAATGTGAGGGTAATTTTCAATAATTATTAATTGTTAAAAAATGTCTTCATCACAAAATTAAAATAACAAAATACTTCATAGTAGTAAAATGTCTTTTAATACATTTACTACTATGTAATATAATTTTCCTAGTTATATTACATAGTAAAATGTAATATAACTGGCAAAATTATATTCTTGCCAGCTATATTACATTTTAATCCAGAGTTTTCAGTTAAAAAGTTTTTTTCAGTTTTCCTATGTTGATTGCGGTGAAATAACGCGATTTTATATGCAAATTTCCATTTAGTAATCCATTATTAATTGTTATTAACATTTGTTTTAGACTTTATAAAATTAGAATTTATACAATAGATACAATTAGAATTTATACAATAGATACAATTAGAATTTATACAATTAGATGTTAATTAATATTCATTAGAAAACTAACTTGTACTATGAATTATGCGAATCACTGGAAGATAAGTTTTGAGTAAGGCTATGACATCATGCGTGACACTTGTAAATAACCAATCAGCGTGCTCGCAATTCCTCCATGATCCAAATTTAATCAAATAATTTTTATACAACTGAGCTGGATTGGCCTAATGATTGTTTTGGCCTCTAATATTCCAGCTAGGTATGAAGAGAAATGGTTATGAGGTGGAAATTTACCTCACAAGCCAGTGTTTTTCCTAAATCTGAAGCCAGGACCCAACTATCTATCAATCGTCCAGAATTCCTTGACCAAAAATTGTAGAGGTCCTAAAATTAAAAAAAAAGATTCCACATTTCAATCTTTTTGTCTATACTATTTTATATTACAATAAAAACATTCATTCATTTAAAGGTCTCATCTGATGTTTTAATTATAAAGGAGAGTTAAAAAGATTTTTAAAATTTTAAAATACCCCTCTTGCCTTTCAAGTGATTCTGAAGTTCCAAAATTAAGATTCGATGAAAATGGAAAAATATGACAAATGTATTTTAAAATGCAAATGCATAATTTTTGTTTCAGTTATCTGGAATATAATAATAAATTATCATCCATATTACTTGCAAATATTTTAACGTGAAAAAGCACTATATTAAGTATAATTTGGAAAAGAGTATTTAAGTAAATGTTTTCAGAATCAACAAAACAGTTTTTAAAATAATAATACAAACCAAATTTAACTTCTAAAAACAGAATAAGAATTTCAAAACTCAACAAAATCTTAATGAACTTAGCCAAAGTGAAAAAGAAATTAATAAAAAAAATACCAATATTTAGTAATTTGCTTACGCATATTCTTTGCCAATAAATATTTATTATTTTTTCTAATTCAAAATTAAGTTCCTTTTTAAAATTATGTATAAGGAATGATTTCCTTTGAATATCCCCTCCCCAATCAGAAAAAAGTGTATAAATCCATACAAAATATTAAATTAACAGATGAAACCATGTTTTAACCCTTTAAACGGCAATTTTTTTCTAGTCATATTATGTTAAAATACTTTTAGGCTTGAAATTAGAATAAGAAAAGGGATTAGCTTAACTTATTAGATACATTTAATTTGATTAATTAATTAATTTGTAATTAATATTTGTAATAAATAATTTAGTAACAAATCAAGACACATCATTTTGTGGAAGATAAAGAACTGAAGCATCTAAGTTTTTGCCTTTCTAAAAACATTTGTCAGAACTTATGCCAACCTACGTAATTTCATACAAAGATTGATAAATTTGGTGGGAAGCATACCTCCCACGGCCTTAGAAAGGGTTAAATTACATTAAAACAATTATTAAAAGATTAACTGAATAAAATATTAATGAAAAATAAATATTAGTATAGCAGACATGGTACTTCTCTTTGGTTCTGTTGGCTTCGACGCTGCGCTTCAATGCATATGATTCCTCATCAGAAATCCTGCATCTTCCTCTTGTTAAGACTGCCTAAAATAACGATTTAATAAATATAAACAAAAACTATTACCAGTTTATTAGGGGAATGAATACCAAAACTTTTATTTCTTTTTACTTCTCTTATCTTGAAATCTGTTGTTTCTCGAATTCAATACCGAGATGTGAGCTAGATATTATTCGTTATTTAATTTAATTACTAATTGCAATTATATCACTGAAATATTACTGTCCTTTTATTTGGAAATCATAAGCACAAAAAATTCCGTTCCTCTAGCAAATCTGATGAAACGGATTACGAAATTCCATCTTTTAAAAAATGAAACAAGACAAGCTAAATAAAGCATTAAAAAAATCTTAAAACTGCCTTTTCATTGAGTACTAAAGAGAGCCGGCGTCCTAGCATAGGGGTAGCGCATCTTCCCCGTGATCTGGGTGTCCCGGTTTCGAGTCCCGGTTTGGGCATGGTTGTTCTTCCTGTTCTATCTGTGAGATGTGTGAATGTGCCCTCCTGTAAAAAGGGGTAGTGCAAGCGAATGAGTGATGCGTGAGTAGCAAGGTCGTACTCTTGGCCCTAGTTGGCGCTACGATAAAAAACAAGAGGCGTCCGTCCCCCTTAGGCTTAAAATCGGCTGTGTTTGAACAGCAGGCTTGTCCGTGGCAAGTGCCATAAGAAACAAACAAACAAACAACTAAAGAGATCCTGACAATTTTTTTTTTTTAAATTTTAGAAGTTTAGAAGAATGTGTAGGGATGAAAGGACTTCAAATATGCTACTCATCTAATAAATTTGGGATAAATAGGTAACATTTTTATATAAAAGTTGTCTAAGTTAGACTTTTACTGCATAAAATATAAAAAAGTAGAAAGTAGCACAGTGAGATGAAAACAACAAATAAAAAGGTAATATGAAATATTTTCATTGGTACTAAATCTTTTTTCAAACAGAAAATATATTATTGCAAAATAGTACTGCATCGACTAAATTTAAAATGATTTTTTTTTCACTTTTTATAAACCTTAATTTGAATTTTATATTTATGTTCTCTACGTACAAAAATATTCATACATCTTACTTTCAAATTATTTGATATATATTATTTTAATTTCAGTCTTTTTTTTCAGCAAATTTCACAAAATCAGGAAATATTCGTAAAGTGCAGAAATCGGCAGAATTCGAATAGTAATAAAATAAACTACTATATGTTTTATGTGAAAAAGGTGTTAACAAAAAATTAAATATTTTGATTCCTCTAAAAGGTAAAACTTTTAAATCAGCAATTAATTGTTGATTTTTAAAATAATGAATTTCATATCACAATACAGTTGTTCTCAAAGTGTGAGCTTCGGAAAATTGTGGAGTCTCAATTTCCTCACAGAGATATTGCAATATATGGTATAATTTTATTCGTATTTTTTACACATCTTCATAGATTTAATTCATTAGATTTTAAATTAAATTTAAATTCTTTCTTTCAAGACAATCATTTTTTGGTTAAAAATTATAATTTGTCATCTTATTTAAAACTAAGTTCAAAATGATGCTGTCGATAAATTTATCTACGGCATCCTTTTCTTATACCTATAATACCTATTATCATGTGAGAACACAATGTTGTTTTGGTTAGGAGGTTTTGAAGCTCAAAATTGCGTAGGCAATAAATATTGAAACTCGCAATTTTCATCATCATCTTTTAATCGCATATATTTTTTACCTGCTTTTACCAGTATTGTATTATTATTATACATGCTTCGCTGAAAGTAGATGTGTTTTTAAAAGGTTGACCTGTTTTTTACTAATATTGCTTTATTATCGTGTATGTTTCTTTGACAGCAGATGCGTTTTTAAAAGGTTGATGTAGAAGTATGACATCATAGTTGTTATTTTCGAAGTTGTTGTTGTTGTTAAGTGTTATTGTTGTTGTTAAGTTCGAAATCGCATAGGCAATAAATAAAGCATAAATGACAATTTTCATTTTCAATTTTTTCTTGACTGGCAAAATTTTTGGAGCTCTCTTTGGAGCTCAAGTAAACCGGTTTAAAACTGGTTAAAGACTTAAATTAATTAAGACAAATAATGACTTAAAAATAATAATGTTCTCACATGATAATCAGAAATTTGCTATAGTAGATTTCATTTTTTTTATTTACTTATTTTTTTTATCTTTATCTCTACTAATGCCATTGTTACATCTGGATTTATTATTACTGAAGAAAAGAATTTGATTGAGTTGCTTTGTAAATATTCATTAAAAAAAACTTAACTTGTTGAAATAAATTAAGCGTTCTTCGTCAGAGAAAAGAATACATTTACACCTTTAGGTATTACAGTTTAAAGAATTATATTCCTGTTCATTGCTTTCTATTTGCGGGAAATTAGGATTTTATCAATTACTGACAAATAATAGTGGAAAAAGAAATGTGAGTAGCAACATTCATTTTAATTTTATTAGTTAAGAAAATATGATTAACAGATTCATCCAGTTCACTAATTAATGTATTTATTAAATATTTTTCAATCACTTCTTATGAGACCTAAAATTTGTTTCATTTATTTTAATTTAAACGACACAAAAATAAATAACTTTTAAACAAGAAAAAAATTGGTTAGAGTTCTACAAAGAACGTTATAGATTTACATTAGAGCCTAGAGAAAAATCTGCATTTATCAGTCTTGCCAAATATAGAAAAAAAAAAAATTTGAAGCCCCGTCTTTCCATTTTCCCATTACAAAAATTGGTAAACAAGCCCCATTGCCCATGCACAAACATGGATTCTGTTTTTTGAAACTAGTGAGAGAAACACAATAAGTGATTGAATATAATATACCTTTCCCTTGTAATCGGCTTGTCTACTGATGATTGGCTGCCACCTAATCTCATCAGTGAAACTGAATTCTTTGGTTGGCGCATACATCCCCGCAATAAAGCAGTACACACCGTATTGGCATCGGAAATTGTTCGAGTTAATCATTTCGACCTGGGAAAAGAAATACAAATATTCTTATGTTTAGAAAATTTTTCTTCCATTCTTCTCATTTCAAAAACTCTAGGTTATCATTTTTGAAAGATTTTAATTCACACATTAATGATAAGCATGCAATGAGTTCAAGAATGTTGTACAAAGAAGAATGTTAATACTTAGTGAGTTAAAGAATTTTTTTTGTTAGATTTTGGATTTCGTCTTTTTAAGTATATTAAAAGATATTTTATTTTAGTTCTTTTCTTCAGGTTGCCAATTTGAATGCCACTATATTATTTGGAATTTATTTACACCTCTTGTTAACATGGCTAGTTCAATTTTGCCAGCTATCTGAGTTTGCTACATCGCCTAGTTCTGCTAATAGTCAGAGTTTATTACATGGCTAGGTAAAATAGAAATATCTCCTTTTCCATATTTCACCGCATTTTTTTTAGGTGAAATCAACATTTTCTGGCACATGCACTGAAGCGCTCAAGGTTTCCATATCTGAGATTGGATAGTATACGTTGATAGCAATTTATCTATGCATGCTAACTTAATACTTTTTAATATTTATGTAACATATATTATAAATTAAAATCTTGAGTTCCATTTTATAAAATATGCAATTATTCTTTCGCTAACAAAAATGCAAGCATCAATTGAAATTTCATTTTTAAGTTTATTTGAAAGTAGCCATTTCCCTATATGGCGTTTCAAAGATTCGAAAACATGCTAAAAAGATTAGGATTTGTTTTTTTTCCCATTAACTTTTTAGAATGTTGGCAATATTGTATTCTCATAAATAATAAGAATATAATCCGACAAATATAATCAATTTTTATAGTATTTCTATAGCCCAATAATTAATTTCTAAACAATTAGTGACAGATATATATTTACACGGGGAAAATTGAATGATACCTCAAATAATTTTAGGAAATCGAATTTTATATTATCAATAAATAATCGGATCAATATATAAAACTTTATGGTGCCTAACATTTTTTACTGGTCTTCGGTCTTATTAGCTTGCTATATATATACATAATATATATAAAATACTAAAGAAGTATTCCACAGAAATAGCTTTGATTGCTTATTGTGTAATGGCAACAGTCAAAAGTAAATATATCATTACATGAATTCCACATTGCTTCATCCAATGTTTTTACAAATGTGTTGAATTCCACGCTTCGCTTATCTGATTAAAGAAAGTGCAAAAATTATCAGATATGATAGGTATAGGACTCATCATGTTACCAAAAATTCCATTCAATCAGAGAAAAAAAGTTTTGTAAAAGAATTACATGAAAGATTTAGGCTTCAAACAGAAAGTTTAATCGAATACAAGAATAGGTTTAACAGTCTCCAGGAAGGAAATCTCTGATAATTTCTAAAGTAATTTTTGTCTATTTTATTATTTAAAAAAATGGTTTTTGCATTATCATAAAGTCCAAAAAATTACTTTTTTAATAAAATTAATTTCATTTCCTCCTTATTAGATCAGCTATGCCTTTATGCAAAAGGAAAAGTAAGAATTGGTAATATCAATCAAAATGTATCGCACAGAAATATTGTAAATTTCACTCAGACAAACTCACAGGATAGCAAGATAAAAAAAAATGACTCAACAAAAATTTAATCTGTTTTTCTATGTCAATTAAATGAATGAGAAAAATGCATCTGTCAAAAACACTGTGTATATCACAAGCATTAACTCAAAATGGAATGAATCTTTGAAACTTGATGCATTTCAAGGATCCAGTTACCTTCAAGAGATCAATAAAACACTCTTTTAGACTGCTTTAATTTCATTATAGTAATCTCTAAAAGGGATATTCACACTTTGCATCTTATCATATTCAGACTTAGATTTAATGTATTTTATCTCGCAGAAAACACAGAACTGTTTTCTTCATTTTCATTTGCAATATTCAACTTTTTTTCTTTTCTACAAAATAAGGTCATAATTTCACATCGAACTGATTTCTTAAATATTTCTGTTCTGTAAGTATGCAAATAGATATTTTTAAATAAAAATATAAAGCAACTTACCTCTTTAGGATTGGTTGTTATGAAATCTTTATATCTATGCTGCAAGTGAACGCCCATTGCATAATGTTGAAGTCTTCCTAACTGGCAAGAAATAAAAAAACCCGTTCTTTTAATTAATAAAATAGAAGAATTTTGTTAAAAGAGATAAAATATAATCGTGTAGCGATATTCGTGCATTCATTGAATGCTGTTTGTTTAACTTTTGGCTTAACTCCATATAATTGTCGAATTATAAGCTTACCGCTTGTCATTGGTGAACATAGTCAATAGGCACTACACTTTTGATGATAAATGATATATTTTATATTACACATGACATCTATAGCGATAACTAGTTTACATATAGTCAATATATAAGTGCTTTTTATTCTAACGAAATCTATATGAAAATTTAAAATTTTACTTTGTGATTAATTGTTCACACCTTAGACAAAACGAGAAAAATCCTCCTAAATTATTAACACTTTTTAATCATGCTATTGAAGTTAATTCAAATTAAACAAATAGCAATCACAAATTTACTAACTTTTGACCAAGAAAATGGTTTAATATTTTTAAATATTCAATAATAGGGAATAGAAATAGGGAATAGTAAAAATGCAAGTAAAATAAATAAGATAAAAATAAATTTGTTGGGAGATATATACTTTATTCAATGTATATTCCACTGTTTCATATTGTCATGGATACAAAATTGTTCATAATGTAAATTAGATTGTGTAATGAAAAGCGCAACGAAACTACATATTTAGAAATATATTTATTATTTTTTAGAAGACATTATAGAAAAATTCAAATGTTGTATTTGAAAAATTAATTATTGTAGTGATGCGCCACACGTTGTGATTGGTACAGTTTTTATGTAATTCACTTAAACAATTTTCAATGCATAGCTCCAAATTAAAATATATATATATATATATACAGGGTGGTCAAAAAAAACTTCCCCTATATATGAAACGCTAGCGGCCTATCCATTGAACCAATCGAACCAAAATTTCAGACATGGTTGTTTGAAGGTATACGCTGGAGATTGTGATGATTCTAAACAACGCAGAGCTCACGGTTACGGTTACAGTGAAAGAATTTCGAAATTTTCGAATGGCAACACCCACTTTTTCCTTGCGCAAATTGATCAGCGTATTGAAAAACCACAAATGACGTTGGAACGATTAACGTGTGACAAAAATTGCTGGCATAAAGCATTTGCAAAGAAGAGCATTATAAAGGACTAATGACAATACAGAGAGGAAAGAAAAAAAAGCTTTTATTGGAGTGGAAAGTTATAATTACGGGTTTTCAACGTGTTCGCCTTTGCAGGTGACAACGCATTGCATTCGGAAGATTGTGGACAATAATGTCGAAAGTAACATGAAAGAAGGAATCTGCATAACTTCACACGTGTTATTACATCTTGCAATTCTGACACATCTCGTGGACCAGGCGTGTACACCTTAGATTTCAGATAAACCCAGAAGCAGAAATCCATAGAAGTGTGGTCGGGGATCGCGGTGGCCACGAAACCGAGAGATGACTCTATCACCAAAGTGTTGTTGCAGCACTGATCGAACAGATTGGGTGACGTGTGGAGGAGCCCCATCTTGCATCCATACAATGCCACTAATGACATTTCGTTGCTACTATTTAACCCTGTGAATTATGCAAGGTGCGTCAAAGTTCCTCCTCTCTGTGTTGTCATTAGTCCTTTATAATGCTCTTTTTTGTAAATGATTTACGCCGCTGATTTTCGTCACACGCTAATCGTTCCAGTTCCATTTGTGGTTTTTGTCAATTTGCGCAACGAAAACGTGGGTGTTGCCATTCGAAAATTTCGAAATTCTCTCCCTGTAACCGTAACCGTGAGCTCTGTGTTGTTTAGAAAGAGGCCAGTTTTAATTCAAAACATTATGCTTATTTTTAAATATTGCTGCTTAAACTAATCGTAATTTTCAACATTAAATAACTTTAACAATATAGTAATCCATGCTTCCTATAAGTACCCATTATTGGTAAACTTGTAATTTGTCAGCACATTCTTGAGGTATTTTTGGCTTCATCGTTTCTCTTCTGTTTAGAGGTTTTAGGAATTTATAGATGATGGAAGTACAGAAGCTGGAAAAGTAGATAAAATAAAGGAGGCAAAGAAGTTATAAAAAGAAGGTAAAAGCATCACAGAATTAGTAAAACGGGGTATATCATGTTCTCTGGTGCGCATGTGTGTGTCAAATTGACCCGTACATGTGCTAGCGTTTCAGATTCATTGACCATTATGGCTATGATAGTTCACGAATAGGAACAGCAAAAACTCAAAGCCATGTTGCAAGTGTTCCTACTGATAATGAAAATGATGATACCTTAGATTCAAGTGATATTGATGAAACTTAGGAAAGTGATTATGATAACGATTCGGAACAAGACAGAGATTCTGAAAAAAAATAATATAATTCTGAATGAAGAATGATAAAGGCGTTTTTTGAGCAATTAAAAAATTAAGGGTGAATGTTATGAATTTCCGAAGTTGAATGTTTAAGCCTCTTTTCTTTCGTTCTAAAAATTGCATATGTATACTATATTTAAAATATCGATTTTATTGTAATTTTAAAATTTTTATGAAGGAAAAAAGCTATTTATTTTAATAATACTAAGTATAAGAATATATTTTATAATGATACTAAGTTTTATATAAATGGAATGAGTACAGGAGAGTTATGGGGGAAAATGAAAGCTCGATTTTCATCATTTTTATTAAAACTCACAATTCCGTTTTTCGTTGAACATTTTGGCATGAAAAATATTCTTTTACTCTGATTTTAATTTATTTTTAAAGAAATAGCTAATAAAATTAGAAGCAAATGTCTTACAATTTGGAGGGAAAATGATTCAGAGAGAGTACTAATATTCCAAAAATGGATCCATGTTCTTAAAGGGTAAAAAAGGATTACAAAATACCTATAATTGAACATGAAAGCAAAGAAAGGAATGTTTACTCTTATCACAGACAATTTTGTGAATTTCAGATGCAAGTTTCAGAAATTGCCAAGAACATCAATAAGCAAATGCATGACCACTGACCTGCGTAAGCATTCCCATTCCTTCTTTCCAGTCGTCTTCGCTGTTGGGATCGTATGGGTACAGCATAAATGGGGCACGGTGACCGTGACGGAACAACTACGATAAAAAAAGATTTAGAGAGTCATTTATCCCATTAGAAAATACATTCGAGTTTCAAAATTTTTGAGTTCAGTTAATTTATATGAGATTTTTTTTACCAGAATAAAAATAATGTAAACAAACTATTAAAAAACACACAAAATTATGTAAAGAAAAGGAAATAATAAATAATTATTTAGCACAGAAAATTATTGAACGTTAAATACATTTTTATATAGATGTGCAACTTTTATCTTATTTGGAGAAAACATATGTGCAGATACACAGATTTAAATCGCAGATTTATTTGCCAAAAATACAAAATTAATTAATAATTGTTAACATATGTTAATGTTTTATATATGTTAACATATTTTTATGTTTTTAACATATGTTAATTTAATGAATTGTAATGAACGAATACAAATGTGTATGTTTTAAAGTTAGAGATGGAAAAGATTTTTAAGGGAATAATAATTAATACACACAAAACTATGCAACTAATACGAACATAACTTCATTTACAAAAGCAAAAATATAGTCTGTGAATGATTATTGCAAGGAATAAAATCAACAAAATAAAACAAATCAAACAATAAAATTAAATAAATAATATGGATATATGGCTTTAATATATGAAACTTACAGGAGTGCTCCTTTGCAATTACATTTCGTTATTTACATTTTCGTTTTTCATGATGTATGCCAATGTTAAAACGAAATTCAAATGCCGTTTAAATGGAAGCATTTCCCTAGTTAAACACGAGTTTCATACATCATCAAAATTGTGTAATTTTAACGCCTTAAAAATGATAAAATGCAAATTCGATTTGAATTAAATTCAAATTCTAAGACTGAATTCAAATGTCGTTTAGATCGACGCTTTTCCATAAATATTCTTGTACGTCAACAAAATCGTATAATTCAAATTATTTGCAAATCGGAAGTCAAATGTATTTATACATGGAAAAAATTCATTTCATTTGTGTAATAGAAATTTAAAACAACTTCTGATCATTAATAAATTCAAATAATATTGACAGTAATGAATTATTGAAATGAGTTCGGTAAACTAGAAGACTTATTATTGGTAAATTGTTTCATTTGTGCAGAAATTCATATAAAAATATATGGAAGTTTCAAATAAATTTTACGAATATTTAATTTCACAAGTACTAGAATTAAATGTTTAGAAAATAATTTTCACTTTGAGTTAATTTTCTTGCATTTAGAATGCAATTACGTATAAACAAACCATATATATAATTTTTGTTTTGTTTTTATTTTATCCAGTAAGTTTTGTTTTTAATTTCCCGTTTAAAGTGATGATATAATGAAATAGTATCATGGAATTTATTGCAATAAAAATATTTCCATTCATTAATTTCGATTTAAAATTGGTCCTTAAATCTCTAAAATCCACACTAGCAAATAAGCAACTTTATTATGCAAATTCTGTGTGCGGTAAAATTAAAAATAAATAAATAAATATTGCACGATGGTAATTACAATCTTCATAAACACTGGTTCTTATTTATTTATTTTATACCAATAAATAAATTAACACTTTAAATCGAGTACTTAAGAACTGACACAAATAGCTGGTATCTGTAATATCCTATTTCGAACTAAGAAATCAGAAATAATAAAATAGCAGAAATAATAATAATAAAAAAAAATGGAATTACCATTTGTACAAGCATTAACTCTCGTTTCGTCGTACTTTTCCCCGTAGAAGATTGAGTTGTTGAAGCATGTTTATTTAAATCATTGTCATCTGGAAAGAACGACATATCAGTCAATAATTCAAAGAGGTTGTCTTTGATGCAAAACAAAACCACGACCGTGATTAAAATCAACAAAGAATTCCTGATGAGTGGCCGTGGGAACACAAACATGGCGGAAGCGTGAATTTTTTAAAAATAAAATTTGTGAAAGGTGAAAATCTTTTACCCACTGTGATTTGAACAGAATGGAGAGAAAGGCGATGGATATCGAGGATTGTGATCGTTTGCGCAGCTGTTTTAGTAGGTGTAGAACGGTAAACAATCGTTTAATATTAACGATAAGTCGTTTGCTCTTTCCGTGATAGCAAACGTTCGATCATAAATCCGTCACATTAAGTAAAGAAAACGGTTCTACAAACAGAATTAACGAAAAAATGTATTCAAGAATCAGCTGCAGTTTCTTTCTAGAAAAATCTACTATAAAAAATGTATTTCAAGGCTTTTGGCAGTTTGCAGATATATTATACGATTACGCATGTCTCAATTTTTCATTATTTAAAAATATTTGCTAAGGAAAAAAATTTTTTAATGGGAAAACTTGGAAGCTTTTATTAAAAAAAAATACTGAATTATATATTTTTTAATTTGTAATATAAAACACTTTGTGTTTAATGGTAAGAATGTACTCTTGTTGGATGGAATTAGTATTTGTAATAAATAATATACGAATATAAGACACCCAATATTACAAATACAAATGCCGGCGTCCTGGCATAGGTCCTGGCCGGCGTCCTAGGCATAGGCGTCCCGGGTTCGAGTCCCGGTTTGGGCATGGTTGTTCTTCTGGTGTTCTATCTGTGAGATGTGTGAATGTGCCCTCCTGTAAAAAGGGGTTGTGCAAGCGAATGAATGATGCGTGAGTGGCAAAGTCGTACTCTTGGCCCTAGTTGGCGCTGCTATAAAAAATAAGAGACGTTCCCCTCAGGCGTAAATCGCTGTCTTCGTAACAGCGGGCTTGTCAGTGGCAAGTGCCATAAGAAACAAACAAACAAATACAAATTTAAATTGATTAGTTACAAATTAATTAAGTTTATAAACTTTACAAACAAATTTAAGTTAATAAGAAAGAAGACATTGCATCGATTTTCTAATTCAGAAAACCTATGAACCATTATCTAAATTCTTTAGTCTTTATTCGTTTGTGAGACAAAAATGCAGCAAGATATGACATTAAAAAAAACGAAATTCTAAAATTTACAAAATATGTTTTTGGTGAATCGTATACTACAGCTCTCCTTCCACTTTTTGTATTTCTAGTTTCTTTTATAAAACAAAATAAGACATTTTCTTTCAGCATGTTTATCATATCTTGCAATAGCCAACGTACTCGTAAAATGAAAGAGTAAAACTTACAGATTTCATCTATAAAGTCCAGTGTTCCAATGTTATATACATACAGTAAATTTGACAGGTAAATCCGTATTCTCTTTTAATTAATATGTTTGGAGCAATAAAAAAAAACACCACTGGGATTTGAAAGAAATTGAATATCTCCTTGAGAACTCAAAAGTAGATATGCAAATGGGGCAAGAAAAATTGTATGCATTTTTAGCATTTTCAAGATTACTTTTAGATACTTTTAGCCATTCTTAGCGTATCTGACTAATTTCCCTGGTAATAAAAAATTATTATAAGAGTCATAGAATATGATACTATGGAATACTCGTTTTTTTAATTTAATCTTTATCCGATAGATGGCGCAACTAATGTACTGATACTCTCAAAATTAGGAAATAAATGCTGTGTTCAGTGTAACAGATGAAATATTATAAAAATATTTTTTTAATTATTTATCTGTATTAATTAATTTTTAAAATTATTTATCTGTACTAAGTAAAAAAAAATGAGCCAAATTAAATTAATTCTTTTACAATATTTTTTTTTTTTTTTTTTATAATAAGCGAAAGTCTTTATGTCCACTCTGCCGTGGTATTATGTAAATAGTATCAAAGATAGACGATGATGAAACTCATGCAACTTTCTATGGATGGTAAAATAAATCCTTGCTAAATATTCAATGAATTCCTGTGAATTTAACAAACCTAATAATGCAAAAGATTATATTTTTTATTATATTTATGGCGTTTACAAAAAGAAGGGAAAAATAAAAATATTGCTGATTATTTCAATGGCGTAACGATCGAAGTGCAAGGGGATTTTATATGTTCCTGGTGGCAGATTTAGAGGCTCCCATGAAGGCAAAACGTTTATCTATGTATGCATTTTTTTTAAAAAAAATTGAATGTGATTGGAATCTAAAAATAACACTATATCCCACTTTAATCTTATTAAGCCATTGTTTGACTAGTTGGAAGAAGAAGATAATCATTGTAAATCCCGGATGAAACTTACCCTTGCTTTACTACTGGGTCATTCAAGTAATTAAAATTGTCGCCATTATTCATTCATTTTAAATATAAATAAACAATTCATATCTGATCTATGAGAAATAAGCAACTAAACGACCAATGGAAACCTTATATTCATCATTTTCATTGGTTAAAGAATTGTGACATAATTAGGATAATTTTTTCTTCCAGTAAATTTTCTTACTATTGTTGTTTCTTATCATTCATTTGTTATTCTATGAACATGGTGAAACCATATAGTTTTTTCCCCTTCGAATTATAAGCAGAATTGCTAATAGTGCTTATTACTAGATAACACAAATTATCAATTCATGAGAACTTTATTTATGGCCATTTTCTCTGAAATTTTAATACGTAATTTACAGAATTTAATTCCACAGAAAATAAGAAAATCTTATAATAATAAAAGAGATTAAATTATCCGGAGAATTTGTGTTGTGGCCTTAATGTAGAACAAATATTCAACTAGCTTGTTTGCAGTTTAGATCCAAGTATTTTCTACCTTAGCTGCAGACATAAACTATTAAAACCCGCATTTGTGCTGCCATCTGTAGAAATAATATGTAACCATAACGATAGTAAAAAAATTTCGGTTATACACTCAAATGGAAATTGCTGTTGAGGTTATAACTAATTCAATAAAAATAAGAATATAAAATATTCATAAAGATATTAAATAGTATAACTAGGATGTAGTAGGTAAGGCTAGTGCTTAGAGTGTCATCAGGGTTAAATTTTCACCTGGGCAAATTAGGAAAGTTCTCCAGAAGTTTTAGTCTGAAAGGGGGGCTCAAGCTAGTCAATTAAAAAGCTTTTTTCCCCTTTGTAGAAAATAAGCAAGCTTGGGAAAAAAGGAATTCTACGAATTAGAAAATATTAAGATAATAAAATACCTTATCAAGTATAATTAGCCAGATTCTTATATGTTTTATTACGTTAATTTAATGATTAAAATATTCATAAAACAGAACCTTTATTCAATAAATTCAAATATAATTCCATTGGAGTCATAATATATAAATACCAACAAATACATAATCAGAAATTGATTAAAAAGCACATTTCATATTGCGCACTGCCTACAGCCGCAAAAATGCCTAAATTGGCTGATGAACTGTTATTCAGGTTATTTGTTTATGAAATATTATCCAATTTATATTCTTATTGCTTGTAGTAAATGATGCATTATCCACAACGGATACAAAATTTTTAGCTTTAACTACATCAATTAAAAATTTAAACTGAATTAAGACTGATTGATTGAAATATTGCAAATAATTTAGGGAGTGAAACATGAGATCGCTGAAGATTATGTTAATTTCAAAATGATATATTATTATTATTTCGATTTAATTTGAATTTATAACTTTGTAGCATTGAGGAGGGAGGCAGAGATATGAAAAATCTAGTTAAAAATGGAACATGCGGCATTCTTTCGTTATTTATCATAGGCTCCATTTCATATAAGTACAC